>NW_016107516.1:1830162-1832534 GCF_001604975.1 Cebus imitator
GGTTTCACCATGTTGACCAGGATGGTCTCGATCTCTTGACCTCGTGATCCACCCGCCTTGGCCTCCCAAAGTGCTGGGATTACAGGCTTGAGCCACCGCGCCCGGCCTGTATATACATTCTTAGAGGACATAAGTTTCACTTGGCTAACTGCCTAGGAGTGGAATTGCTAGGTTGTACAGTAAGTCTATGTTCAATTTCATAAGAAATTGCCATACTTCTGAGATGTGAGAGTTCCCTTGACCCCTTCGTGGGACTTGCAACAGGGATGTGGCCTGCTTACTTGGCCACCACCTTGATCAAACTCCTTGTGGGAGTGGGAGCACACAGGCGAGTAGGTGCCAGGGCTGGGGTGAGTGCTCTTGGGCTCCACCCCAATGGCAGCGTCTAGGGATGTGTTACAATTTTTGCTCTTTTAGCAGTTGCCATCCACGGACAGCTAAGTGTTAACCCACTCAGTGGAAAGTCAAGGTGACAGCGTTTTACACCCTGTCTTCTTGGTACCCAGGTTCTTGTTCAGTGTCCAGGAAAAATCAGGTTGCATGAACCGTTTGAAAGCTAATGAATGCGGAGGATTTTATTAAAATGGTGGAAGTGGCTCTCAGTGGAAGGGGAGCGGGAAAGGGGATGTTGCAGAAAGAAGATGATCTTTCCCTCCTGACTGTCTCTGGCCAGGCTCCTCTCCAAAATCATGCCATCTGAAGTTAAGCCACATCTCTGACGCTCAGTTGCTTCTTCTCTTGATGTTCATCCACTTGTCTCTCTGCCAGCTGAGGCCTGGGGTTTGTATGGGCACAAGATAGGGGAGCTATACAGGCTAAAAAGTAATATTTAGGGAGGAAAACAGGGATAACTATTCCCATTTAGGGCTGCGGTCTCAAGGCTTGATGGTGGGACCTTTGTCGGGGAGCCACCCTCTTCTACCCAATAATTCCCTGCCTTATATCCTTATCACTTCTTTCCAAAAAGGCTGTCATTTTGCATTCTCATCAGCAATGGTTGAGACTTCCAGTTGCTCTGTGTACCTTGTCAGGACTTGATATTGTCAGGGTTTTATAGCCATCGTAATAAGTGTGTAAAAGTGTTCCATTATGGATTTACATTTCCCTAATGACTACAATGTTTAGCGTCTTTTAATATTCATCTGCATAGTTCCTTTGGTGAAATGTCTGTTAAAATATTTTGACGATTTTTTTATCAGATGTTTCTTTTCACATTTGAGAGTTGTTGATACCATATTTTCTATAGGTCTGTGGCTTGACTTTTTGTTTTAACCTCCTGACTTTTCTAAGAAGACAACATGATTTAATAAACGTAAATAGCTGCAGTAGAAAAACTCCCATGGCCCATCTGTAATTTCAGACCTGAAATTCCCCAGAGGTTTGAAGCTCTCATTGACGGGTAGTTGCTGGTTATGGCCAACAGCCAGGTTCATTCAGGCACTGACATGTTAGGACATTCTGCACATGTGTGCCTCTAACACTCCTCCCCCGGCCTCTTCCTCCCCCTGCAGAGACACCTTCTCCTTTCTGCTGTGCCTGCACGGGTGGCCAGAGCCACACAGCCCTTTCTTTAAGTCAGGAGTTGCCCTGTCAGAGCACAGGGCAAGAAGGAAGTGACAAAGGGACAGAGGGGGAGGCCCTGACAGGACTGCGAGAATGGGAAACTGTCTGCTGAGAGAAAGCAGGTAAGTCTAGACTCCCTATGGGAGAGCAGAGGAGATGGGACAGGCCAATGCAGCAAGGAAGACAAAAAGAAAGTTAGTTACAGCCAGCACACTAAGTTGGGGTAGAAAGTAGTTGGGAAAGGAAACTGCCAAGGCTTCAGTGCCTATTCTGTGCCAGATGCCGCGTTAAATTTCTCATAGGTTTTGCCCTCTCCCAAGAATCACAGTGAGAAGCTGATGGAGAATAGCTGAAAGGTAGAAAGACTTTACCAAGGACGGTTTGTATAATAGGTTACCATCTAAGAAATGAAACAACTTTCTGAAGGCCTGGGAAGGAGATGCTCTCCTGAGCTCTTAATGTTCCACAAGGAGATCAAAATCACCACCACCGTTCAGCCACTATTTTAACTTTGAAATAAATAGCAAGCTTCCTGCCACCTTGAGACTTCCTTTGGTGTGCACTCCCTGCAAGCAAGTAAGCAGAGGGCATCTAAATTAAACAGGCAGAGAACTTAGATTTACTTTTCTGGACCTCAGCTTCTTTATTTTAAGTAGAAATAATAATACAGTATCTACCTTAGAGGGTTCTAGTGTGTATGGTGCTAGCATAGTGCCTGACACAAAGCAGCGTTCAAAATTAGAAGATATTTTCTGTTTTCTTTTTTTGACCATCATCTTCCTTAATATCAAGGCAGCCATTGTAAAAAA
>NW_016107516.1:1832874-1855559 GCF_001604975.1 Cebus imitator
TACAAAAAATTAGCTGGGCATGGTGGCGCGTGCCTGTAATCCCAGCTACTCAGGAGGCTGAGGCAGGAGAATTGCCTGAACCCAGGAGGCGGAGAGTGCGGTGAGCCGAGATCGCGCCATTGCACTCCAGCCTGGGTAACATGAGTGAAACTCCGTCTCAAAAAAAAAAAAAAAAAATGGAGCAGTCTAGAGAAAGTAAGCCAGCCAGTGGGGGGTTTTCACAGGGTTATGTCTGGAATCCCAGGTCTCAGTTCATGTCACTGGAGAGTGGAACACAGGCAAAAATTGGTAGCCCACTTCTGACTACTTGCCGAAAAGAGGATTGGTGGCCCTATGGAATATCTCAGGTCCCTTCCTAAGAATCATGTTATCTGAGACTTCTCTACCCTGGGACCTTACAGTCCCTTGTCAATCTTCTGCTCTAGCATTGTTCTAACAATTACATAAATTGCTATTTCTATTACTAGATGTGAGCTGCTCAAATGTAGTGATTATTTCTTATTTATTTTTGAATTCCTGGTTCCTGGAATTGTTTCTGGCACATCACAGGAACTTAATAAGTGGTAGATCATTGACTGAAAACAAAGAAATTATCGTCCTGAGAAAACAAATAAATACAGAAATGATATGAGTTGGAAAGTCCTGATTGAAGTCACACATGGAATTTGTTTTTTAGAACTTTGGTGTAGGGTTAAAAATTATGACCTTACTATGTGTTTGTAATAACAAAATTGGAAAATACAGAAATTCTAACAAAAAATGGTAATTGCATTTATAACTACTAATAACATTGGATACATTCTGCTTATTTAAATGTCTGTATTCATTAGCCGTTTGTATTTCTTCACCTGTGAAGAGCCAGTAATGTTTTTTGCCCATTTTTATTTTGATTTATTCTGTTTTATTGATAGTAAAAACTATTTGTTTTTGAAGAAATCAGTCCATTCTCATAAATGTCCCAAAAAAAAACTTATTGTTTTATATAAGAAAAAAACTTTTTCCAAGGTACACACATCTTATGCTATTTGGACTCCTTATGGTTTTGTGTTTATTATTATTATTATTATTTGTTTATTTTTTTTTGAGACAGAGTTTCACTCTTGTTACCCAGGCTGGAGTGCAATAGCGCGATCTTGGCTCACCGCAACCTCCGCCTCCTGGGTTCAGGCAATTCTCCTGCCTCAGCCTCCTGAGTAGCTGGGATTACAGGCACGCGCCACCACGCCCAGCTAATTTTTTGTATTTTTAGTAGAGACGGGGTTTCACCATGTTGACCAGGATGGTCTCGATCTCTTGACCTCGTGATCCACCCACCTCGGCCTCCCAAAGTGCTGGGATTACAGGCTTGAGCCACCACGCCCGGCCGTTTTTATTATATTTTAAAGAAAATTGAATTTTAAATCTAGAAAGCTTTTTGGTTTCTGCCATTGTATTTATGCTTAAAATTCTTTGTTTATCCTAAGATGAGACAAATTTGCCCATATAAGTTTTGATTTTATTATTATACATTTGACAATATATGTTCAATATATTGTGCCAAATATAAATTTTTTTCAAAATACTTGATCGGTTTGCCCAACGTCTTTATTTCTATGATGATTTAAAAAGTCTCCCTTGAACCAAGTGCAATGGCATGCACCCATAGTTCCAGCTACTCAGGAGGCTGAGGCAGGAGGACTGCTTGACCCCAGGAGTTTGAGGCCAGCCTGAGCAACAAAATGAGACCCAGTCTTAAAAATATATTAGTTAAAATAATTAAATAAAATGTTTCCCTTAACATATTCAAAAGTCTTCTTATATATACTGGTATCTAATTTTCAACGTCATCCTAACACCCAGTTATCATCCAATCAGCACACCACCCCCCATCACGTCTCTCCAGACCAAATAAGCTAAGAAGCTAGGGAAATTTTCCACAGGATAGAATGACACTCGTTACTTCATGAGAGGAGCTCAGTCTCAGAGGAAGGGACCTGCCAGCTGCAAACCCGGCTTTTCCCCCTTAGTGGTTGTGGGTCCTCAGACCCGTTGCCTAGCATTTTGGGCCTCACTTCCCTCATCGGTATAAAAAAATAAAATGATAATGTCTACCGTGTGGATTTATTCTGGTATTAAATGAAATAGAACACATAAAATGACTGGCATATAGTAAGTAATGTTTAAGTGTTAGTTTCTTTATCCTCATACCCCCACTCCCCAACAAATGGAAAGATGGATATGCAGAAATCTATCCCAAACAATGAACCAGTTTATTTTCTTTATTCAATCCTTCTATCCCTTGTTCTCTGCCTCCATGCTTTCTGTGAAATACGGTGCGATTTACACAAGACAAAGCCAGTACCCTTCCCCATTACTTGCATACAGCTCATGGAACTGCACCAGAGATCATGATAGCTGAGAACCTCGGGCCTCTCTCTGGACAGACACTCTCAGGGTCATGATGAGGATCCCTGAATATTTGAAAAACAGCCTTAGGATCACTTGTTCATGGCAGCTGGAGGACATCGGTGGGCTGTCGCTGTGGCCATGGAGAGCATGTCAGCACAAAGGCAGCCTGTGGCATGTACTTGAGCAAAGAGTATTAACATGTGTGAGGGTAACCAGGCAATTTCAGAGTTACACACAAGCAGAAAAGAGGAAATTTGTAAAAATTATGAAAAGAAGTGGCAGGCCTGGTTAGGAAATACTTAGCCTGCTCCTCATATGTTGAATTTCAGGTGGCAACAGAACACTCAAGAGGTGCCTTGGAATCTGAGAATGCAAAGCCCCAAACAGAGAACATCCAGGTGAGAGCAAAGTCAACCAGACTCCTCCCAGCCTTTGCCCAGGGAGAATGAAGAGCGTGAAGTCCTGAACTTCACATCCCAGCAAGAGAGGGCCCTGTTCAGACCGGCGTCAGTTGCAATAGTAGCAAATGCAAAGACAGGACAAAAATGTTTGAAAACTTTAAGAAGGAGATGTGCTACTTTGCTGGAAGCTAATGTAACTCCTAGCAACAGGAACTAAGACCCTGTTTGTCCCTGTTATGCCCCGTTATAAAATAAGGGGTCTTGTTTCCTGTTGTCCTTTCGTTTGTCTATCTCAGGTACCTTCGCCCTGCTCAACCTCCACCCTAGCCATTTTATTTTAAGCTGTCGGCATCTATTTCTGAGGTGACCACATCCCCCACGTTACGAGAATTTTTAGAAAGTTAGGGGAGAGACCATTGTGATCGCCCTGTTGCTGCTAAACAAAGACCACCTCATTAATTCTTTTTGAACACACCTTTCAAATGTCCAGCCCTAAAGAATTCTCTCTAAGGAAAGGAATAATTAAAGTACAGAACCGTAAGTTTGGCCAAGAGAAAGACGAATAGACCCAGAGTCAGGCAAGCAAGTTTTATTAACCTGCTGGGCTGCTTTGCAACAATCAGAGGAGGCAGCCCCGAGCTTACAAGACAGGGGCTTGTAAGGAGTTCGTGGTGTTACATGGGGGTGAGAGGGGCATAAGGGAGTTTCAGGACTGAGGTAATCTACCTGCTGGTGACAAGCACAGAGAGAGTTTGTTAACTTGTAACAGAACTATAATACATCACCCTGGGACTTTTGTGGTGGCAGTTTTTTTTAAAAAAAAGAGAAACCAGGATTTTTTACAGATATGTGTCAAACAGGAATTTACAAGTACGGGTAACCAACATATGTTTTCCCTGTCCTCCCTCAAGCTACCAGAAGTCCCTAATCAGGCTTCGCTTAATGGTAGCACGTTTGGCAGCCTTGCTGTGGCGCCTAGGTAGGGGTTCAGGAATGCAGCTGCTGCAGAGCAGCAGAGGGGAAAGCCATTAGCCTGCTCCGAGGGGGTTTTCAGAGGCAGCTTGTCTCTAACAGGAACTAATGTTCCAGGGTCCAAGAATCCCAAGGGGTGACAAGGTCAGTTGTTCTGTGGCCTGTAAAGTTACCGTGCTTTTCACCTGGTTTCAGGAGGACATTTTGAAAGAGGAGCAATAAAAAACGCAATCACTGTTGTTATTTTTAACACCAATGCCCATGTTAGGGGCTGCAGACCCAGAGATTCCTCCTAACAGAATGCATTTTTTCAGGGCAAGTTAAGAATTATATATTTTTGGGGGTATCGTTGGGCACATGTTAAAGCATACAGTTCAAATGATAAATCAGAAGGGCCATGGCATTATAACAAGGGAGAGATTGGGTAGACCAGAAAGCCAGAGAAGGCTTTGTGAAAGAGACAGTTACCTCAAGGTGCTGACATGCAGCCTAAGGTTATAGAGATTTGTCTGGTTTGCTTCATGGAAGCTATCTGAACCCATTTCACACCAAAACAACCATGTTGAAATCCAAGAATAAATTGCAGAAAAGTCTAGTAGAATAACAGCCAGCTTGCAAATAGTTTTTGCTCGTATTTAACCTCATCTTATCCTTATAACTCCATGGGTAAGCAGTATACATATATCCTCTTTTATAGGTTTAAAACTGTGGCCTCAGGAGTTCAGAGACTATCTCTCAAAATGATCCTCCTCTTCCCATCTCACTTATTTTCCTCAATGAACCTGATTTGTTCACTTTGGTGTGATTCAGTAGTTTTCTTATGATGTTTCCTTAGCAATAAAGCAGAGATATAAACAAATGGCTTGGAGCACATTGAAGGTAACCTAAAGAAGAGGAAGGGCTGCAGCCGTGCCTCTGGAATCCAAAGGCTTTGACGATGACGCATAGATCTTAGAGGCTGTCAGAATGCTCAGTCAAGCAGGCAGCCACAGCCAAGGTCATGATGCCGTCAGCCTCTCCTCCACTGCTCCTCCTGATGCCATGGGAAAGCTCACTGGGGGACATTTTGGGATGGTGTTTTCCAAAGGTTTTGACATACTGTAACTGATACATGTGCAACTTTATAAAGGGCTTTCACATTCAACCATGTAGGTAATTGACTATGCCTCAAATTCAGAAAGATGTACAGAATGATACTTAGACATTAACCTAGATGTCTGACTGCAGGGAGATTCTAAGCCTTTGTGCTATGAGAGACAGAAGTCCTGTTATTTAACTATATCGTTGAAGTCGAGGTGGTAGACTTGCTGATCTCCTGCATCAGAGTTGCTCTGTCCTTGGCTATTCATTCTGTATTCATATCTTCATTAAATATTTATTGAAAACTCACTTAATGTGTGCCAGACATCACTGGCAACACATACGATGATGAACAAGGTCAATATGGCCCCCAGCTTTGTGAAGCTCACATTCTAGTGTAGAATATAGACAAGTGAGCAAATGATTGCAATATACTGTAAACTGGAGAAATTCAGAGTGCAGTAAAATGCTATACAGATATTGCCTAACCCATGCCTGAAAAAAATGATTTCTAAAATTTCTACATTTGTATCTTGATTTCCTGGAGATAACGTTTATGTGTTCTTTATTACAAGGGAACCAAGTCAATTACCAGAATTGAGGGTGAGGAAACATTTTCCCTTTGCTGGGAACATGGCAGAAAGCTCTTTTCCTGATTAGGAATTTGATAGTATCATCTCCATCCTAGGAGGACAAAGGCATACTACCATGAAAGATGTGTCCAAGTTACCTAGGATGAAACACGCTTGCGGAGAGAAAAGGTTTTCCATAGAAAGGGCAAAATGAAAGGAGTCACCTTAACAAAGTTGTAGGAATCAATTTTATGATTTGCCATCTCTCTTGGGTATTTTAGATGCTGGGATCACCACCTCGCTGAAGGGCGTTTCTGCCTTCCATGGTAAGTGGACAGTTGTTTTTAGGAGTTATTTCCCTAAGTGTGGTTTCAACGTGGTATTTGCCGTTAAGTTACTTGTGAACTCCCTGCTGTCTGTGGCCACAGCGGAATCCTGTCACTAGCCCAGATGAAATCACCTGAGAGTCAATCAGGGAAGCAATCCTTCCAATTTGATGAGAAACAGGAACAATAGGCTCATGGGTGGCATGCTCTCCTCAAACAGGAAAGCCTCAGAAGCAAAGATGAAACTAGCTACTAACATAGAAAAAAGACGCCTGTTTTTCACGCTGCAAATCTGAGTCTGTGTGTTCCAAAGCACATATTTCTATCCCTTGCAAATAGAATGTATAGTCGGGGTGATCATATAATTTATTATCCAAACTAAGATACATTTGAGAGTGAAAGGGATGCTAAAAATAGTTAAAGCTTGCTAAGTGATTGATAATGACCTTAACCAGACTGAGGCAAACCAGGACATATGGTCACCCACACAGCAGATGTCCCTGTCTACTGAAATGATGGTGGTTTTCCATTATATTTATATTGCATTTTTTTCAGGGGGTCTTTTATACAGTGTCCCCTTATGGGAAGAGTGTGTTTGTTTGTTTTGGAGATCATAGATTAGAATTGAGATTGAAAATAACCCTGGATCCTTCATGCACATGATATAACAGAAATTAGTACTTTGTTAGAAAAAAAAGTCTCCAAAAATGTAACCTATGATAACATCATATTTCCCCATCTATAAATCAATTCTCTATCAGATTTAGAAAAGAGAGAGGGGAGGAGAAAGAGAGAGAGAGAGAGAGAGAGACAGAGAGAGAGACAAAGGAATATATTTCTACTTGGCCTCATCTTTTACTTTTTTCTTTTTTATTTAACTCATGTATGTTGAAGGAGGTATTATAAAAGGCATATAATTTTAACAAAGAGTTAAAATAAGTTTTATAGGTTTGTATAATTTCCTTTGAGAGTTTCTGAATATTAAAGCAATTTGCTTTGCTTTTACAGGAAAAAAATACGCACTTTTGAAAAGAGGCAAGATTCCCAAAACGAAAGTAAGTTGTTGATTTCCTATCATTTTCACTTTTTGATAAGACTTATATTTCCAAACTGCTGCTTCTCCATGCTCCCAAAGACCCTTGGGCATATTTCAATTATAAGATCTACACATTTTGCGGCAAGGTATCCAATGGCCTGTGTTTTTTCCTCACTAGATGGTGAGCTCATTGAAGCAGGAATTGGCTCATTAATCTCCATATTCCTCAGTTAGTGCCTGAGGCCTGGAGGATAGAGGCAGTAACTGGGGGCAGGGATACAAAAGATGGAGGAGAAAGGCACTTACAAGAAAGTGCAAGAAAGCCACCCTGGGATAGGGAAGGGGTGGGGCCTCCTGGACAAGTTAAAGATTTTCATCTTTGTCTTGAGAGCTCTAGGAGATACTGGCTTTACACAAGGGGCGAGTATGATTAGATTTGTATTAAAGATATCACCCAGGTTGCTGTGCAGAGAACAAATTGCAGCAGGGGGTGGCAAGAGCAGATACCAGAAGATCACTTAGGAAGCTGGTGCAATAGTCTCTGGTGATAGAAAAGCATTGAAGTTAAGGAGAGAGAAGAATTCTAAAAGGAGAGTGTGGTGAATTGTATCACACCTAAAAATAAAAATAAGAAAGTGTAAGCCTGAGGACAGGCCATTGTGTTTCTGAAGAAGAAAAATGGAAGAGTTTTGACTTTGCCTCCCTTAAAGAGGAGAACCTAGTTCATCTACATAGAATCTTAAAATCTAGCACTGCAAGATGTGTACGTGAATGACATAGCCCTCCGACCCTAGCCACTTCACTCTGGGAATGGTGGGTCCCAGGGAACCTCAATTTCCATCAGAACAAAACATGATAGAAATAAGACCAGATGATAAAACTCTATGCTGAAGTTGCTTTTCTTATAGTGATAATCAGGGAAGTTTTAGATGGCCATAGGAGCTTATGGAGATGTGGAAATCCAGGATGAGAGGACCAAGAAAATGTCAATCCATGTACTATACGGTAGCCTCCTCTGGAGACTTTCACACAAGGGCACATGTTTGCTTACGGAGTTGGTGTCTTTGGAAGAGAATAGCAAGGGTGTCAGTTTGCCTTTTTGCTGAATGGCCAGAGCCATTTGGTTATAACTAGGCTTTGAAAAATTGCCCAGCTTCTTTGTTATCTGCCAGCAGGTATAGGAATAGGATGTTTGGCTTAAGAGTTTCCTGTTCTGCAAAACTCCTTGAACACCAACTTTCACACCACCAGCGTCCCGTCACCTACAGCAGAAACAATGGCCCTCGCTTCATAGTACGGACCTCTCACACTCCCTTGTCTGTATCCTGTGCTAGCTTGTGAGCCCCTTGAGGACAGAGACTGTTTCTGATTCTTCTTTGCCTCCCCAGTGCCCGATGCAGAGGCACTGAATTTGTGTAAGGAATGAAAATAAATTTCGTTTAAGGAAGGAGTGGGGCTAGGGAAGGAGGGAAAGAGAGCTGGAGGAAGAAACTGTGATTTCCTATCCAAAGACTAACCAAATGTGTCTCCCCCCCTGACCTCTCAGACCAGGCACAGCTCCCCGGCTGTGACTTGTTTACATGCACTGTCACTCCCCAGGGATGTGCTGTAGATCAGAATAGGCTGGGAAGAGCTATCCCAGCTGTTCCTTTTAGTTATTTATATTCTAGTCTCCCCTGCTCCTCCTCTCAAATCTCCCCATAACCTGAAATTCATTGAGTGTATTTTCTTTCTCCAGATAAAGGAATGTCATCTACTCCCATCCAGGTAATAAGAACATCTCTAAGCTAACCTATTTTTTGAGATGATGTTAGAAGTGAAGACATCCCAAATGGCAGAAGAAGTTGGCCTCCGAGATCCTTTCTGACACTTACATGGAGGAGGACTTTAGACGTCAGTGCTTGTGAACCCAGGTGTCATAAGCAGGGCCTGGTGGCAGAGCAGCAGTCACCTCTGCCAGATAACTTCCTGAAAGGAACTTAATTAACTGACCACTTCATTTATGGCAGACAACAGGCTGAGTGCTTTGCACACATCAACTCATGTAGCTATCACAACAACCCTTGAATATTGCTACTATTATGCATCTCATCCCCCCATTTTATAGATGAGAGAACTGAGTGATTAAGTGAGAATCCCCCAAAGCCAGATAGCTAACAAGGGGGTGGAGCCAGGATTCAAAAGTAAGTTTCACTTCAAAATCCGTGCTCTTCCCCCTGTACTTTGCTGCTTTGATTTTTATCTCATGGTATTGCATCATAAACCTTCCCTTGAGTTCTTTCCCTATTTAATAAAGCAAGTATCTCTATAGGGTAATTAAATATCGTAACCAAAACTCACCCAGACTGGCGTGCGATGGCACGATCTCAGCTCACTGCAACCTCTGCCTCTCGGGTTGAAGTGATTCTCCACCCTCAGCCTCCCGAGTAGCTGGGATTACAGGCACCTGCCACCACGCCCAGCTAATTTTTGTGCTTTCAGTAGAGATGGGGTTTCACCATGTTGGCCAGGCTGGTCTCAAACTCCTGACCTCAGGTGATCCACCCGCCTCGGCCTCTCAAAGTGCTGGGATTATGGGCGTAAGCCACCGTGCCCAGCCAGATTATTCTTTTTTATGAGAATAGGCTATCCTCAGAGCCCTGAGATTGGGAATTATATGGGTAGTGTTTAGTCCACTGATGTTGCTATAAAGGAATATGCAAAGCTGAGTAATTTATAAAGAAAAGAGGTTTATTTGGTTCATGATTCTTCGGGCTGTACACTCCTAACTGCAAGGATGGCACCAAGTCATTCAGGAGGCATCTGCTCCCATAACAAAAACACCTCTCACTAGGCACCACCTCAAACACTGGTAACCAAATTTCAACACTGGATTTGCAGGGAACGAATATTCAAACTATATGAGGTGCTTAGGGGTCACTCCGGAACAAGGGGCAGAGAGGATGCACCTGAGTAGGCCCTATACAGTAGGCACTCTTGCTGCCTGGGTAGAGCAGCCATTTAGAAAAAAAAGGCCACCTGCCGGGCGCAGTGGCTCAAGCCTGTAATCCCAGCACTTTGGGAGGCCGAGGCGGGTGGATCACGAGGTCAAGAGATCGAGACCATCCTGGTCAACATGGTGAAACCCCATCTCTACTAAAAATACAAAACATTAGCTGGCCGTGGTGGCGCGTGCCTGTAATCCCAGCTACTTGGGAGGCTGAGGCAGGAGAATTGCCTGAACCCAGGAGGCAGAGGTTGCGGTGAGCCGAGATTGCGCCATTGCACTCCAGCCTGGGTAACAAGAGCGAAACTCCGTCTCAAAAAAAAAAAGAAAAAAAGAAAAAAAAGGCCAAGAGATGGGGAGGAGGTCGTCATAGAAGACAGGCTTGACCCAGGGTCAAGCCTGTGTTGAGACTGAAGTGTAAAGGTCATGGCAAAAGGCCAAATCTTGATGATGCCTCTCCTTTGACCAGCAGGACAGTGTTGACCAGACCTACTCAGAGGAGCTGTGCTATACCCTCATCAATCATCAGGTCCTCTGTAGAAGGCCATCAGGGAACTCTGCTGAGGAGCACTATGAGAATGTTCCCTGCAAAGCTGAGAGACCCAGAGAGTCCCCAGGAGGAACTGAGACTGAGTATTCACTTCTACACACGTCTTCTACCCCTAGGCATGCCCCATCCCCAGAAGATGAATATGAACTTCTCATGCCTCCCAGAATCTCCTCTCACTTTCTGCAACAGCCACGTCCACTTGTGGCCCCTTCTGAGACTCAGTTTTCCCATTTATAGTGACGTGGTTAGACTGGCATTTGTTTAGCACCAGCAAATACAAGGTGGGATGGGGGATCTGCCTGAAGCAGGGATGGGAAACAAAGTCCCTCTAGCTTATCTCCCACAGCAACCCTTTCCCTGCAGAGCACGGTTTTTGTACCACAAGCCCTCTTAGATAGCACACAGAAGCCAAAATCTAAGATCAACCATTTATCCTGAACATCACCATTTGAGAAAGAGCTAACCATCTTTGGTTCTACACGGTTTGGAGAATATAGTGATAGGAGCTATGAAGCTATGCATACCCCAAGGGGTTCTACTCTTCTACCTGGGATCTTCTTATAAAATGTTCCCATGATTGTTTTCTGAAGTCAAAAGGAAGCTTTACTCATTATACTAAGTATGCCCAAGGGGGAGTTTACTCATTACAGTGGCCTTCCAGCTCAGCTCCCACCCCATGGGAGCCTGTGTTGCTCCTCTCACTCCGTGTGTCTAAGCCATGTCTTCTACATAGTGTCCTTTGACCTGTTGGCCCCCATGGTCTGGTTTGTTACGTGAGTTGAATCAAGATGCTCTAAGCCAGATGTTACATAATTTTAACCTATATGATTTTATCTTTAACTTTGTATTTCTCCTTAGAAATCTTAATAAGACAATTATAGCATCAGGCTATGATAAAGAAGAACGATCCTTGGAGATCTCATAGTCGCACTAGCCTTTCTTGGCTGAGAGAGGATAATTTGCTCTATGATACATTAAAGTTAGTGGCAAAAGTTAATTTGGAGTCTGATTTCCTACTGACTTCCAATTTAGTCCTCCAGTAGGCTACATAGAAAGCCCTCTGCAATATACTAAATGCATATAATTAATAATATGTATAAAATATGAATACAATGTCCACATGAAGTGAACACATCTACACCTCTTTGATAAGCATTCCTCTGTGTGTCCTCATGATTTACTTTCCCTTATCTTTTCTTTAGTGTTCCTCAAATTATATCTATCCTCTAAACCAGGGATCAGCAAACTATAACTCACAGGCCAAATCGCCCCACTCACTGTTTTTATAGATAAAGATTTATCAGAACACAGTTACACTAGTTTGTTTACCTACCATCTATGATTGTTCAACCGTGGGAGAGTTGAGTAGTTGTGACATGGACAATAGGCCCCAAAGAGCCAAAATAAATATACTTGGGCACTTTGTGGAAAAAACGTTTGCAGACACCTGCCCTAAATGATCATAGTTTGAGAGAAACTTAACAGAAATGTGTTTGGTTACTGATGCATAAGAGCAGGCACCAATAAAACGGCATAAAAATATTAAATCACAGATTGGATGAGTGAGACCAAGACAATTTAGCAAATTCTACTATTTCTGGATTCACACCTGTGTCTTCTTCTTGCTGTTTTGTTTAACTCATGGCTGCGGTCCTAACTTTAGGGATGCTAAAATAGTTTGTTTTGAAAGAGGTTTGTTAAGCAGTAGGTACATTACGTTTACTAGACAGGCCCTTTGACCAGGTAAGTGACAGGGCTCCTAGTACATTATGTTTAGTTACTGTTTTCTTCTCAAAGTTACCCAGAGCAAAATAACTTTGCTATTTAAAATGTGCCAAGTGCCAAAATGAGGAGAAATCCCGTGGCTTGAGCTTGAATGTGTCACAGGTTTGCAGGGCCTTCAGCCAGGTGATGGTCTTCAGCTAAAGAGCCAGCCGCATCTCAGTAACTTGTCCTCTGCTAACATCCTACTTTTAGCAAAATTATTTCACGTGGAACTCTAGCTGATCCTTGGCCAGGATAAGATCCTCAAAAGGAGGTAATCATGTCAGCAGTGGATATTGTATGAGATGTAACATGGCTTAGAGGAAAGAGTGTGGACCCCAGAGACAGGTCATCAGTCATTCAAATCCGGATTCTCTTCCTCCATCTGTGACTTTGAACATGCTAGTGGGGGCTCAGCTTCTTTACCCATCAACAGGAGGATTACATCTAATGTAGGCAAATCATCGATTACAGATGCCTAATAAATGATATCAAAGAGAATAGAAAAACAAAAATCTTTTATGATGTATGGGAAAAAACATGCTGATGCAGCTGGTTATTCAGGGTCACCCAGCCGTCCTCCAGCAAAGTAGAAATACCAAATCAATGAGTTGATGCTAGAATTTTTCACATGGCTACTTGACCATTGTGGAAGTAAATTGGTTGAAACACTCTTAGTAGGACATGGTAAGTTATGTTTGTTTGAACCTTGTCCTGTGAAAGCATTATCTGTCCCAAACAGTTATCAAAATGCTTAAGCAAAGATAGTTATTCTTATAATGAAATTATAACAGGGATTTATAAGAGGGAATTATAAGAGGGATTATAAAAGGGAATTATTTTTGAGCAGGGGGAGCCATTTGGGAGTACTTCAAGATACCCAGTAGAAGATATACAATTATGATTTCTCAGTGAAAAGTAAATTAAGAACAAAAAAAATGAGTAAAAATATCTGATGAATGTAATGTACTTAATGTGTAGGATGTCTCAAATTTCCAGTAAATAAATTTTGATGTCCAAAAATACCCACTGTGTCTGTATGTAACACTGATCCTGTTTCCCCTACATTTTAGGATTTCTGTTAAAAGCTGTGCACCCCCTTTGCAGAAAATGCACATTCACATACACACACGTTTTTATATGATGTATGCGGGGGTTAGGGATGCAACCCCTCAGTGAAAGAATCCCTATTCCTGATAAAGAACCTGAGCCTTAGCAGTTAAGTTACTCTCTCAAGCCACAGATATAACCAGAAAACTCCCTCTCACTCATGCTGGTCTTAAAACTACATAGCCAAAATTCAGAGGCACAATTCATGCCACAACTGCAGACTTTGTGGTTTCCGTTTTACATACATACTAGCATCTATAAATAATCCCTTATTCTGTGAATAAATTCTTATTTAAAACAGAAGAGAAAAATAGGAAGAGGGCAAAGAGAGGGCAGGAAAATCTGTTGACAACAATTGAAATGCTAACTTTTTTAGGACAAACTTGTATGACAGTTGCTTTGGATATTTTCAAGGATGTAAGGGCATGGACAGAACAGGAAAGAGAAGCCTCCAAGATTCCATGAGGGCTCCAGGGAAAAGCAGACTCTGTTTCCATTTATCTCTGTTCTTTTCCAAGTTCAGAAAGCCACTTGATCTGAGCATACCTTGGCTTTGCCAAATGTTAAGTGTACCAGTGTAAATTCTTCCTACTTTCCTACAGAAGTCTCTTTTCCAAGGCACTTGGTGAAGGCTTGAGAGGTCATCATCATCACAGACAGTCTCCTGCAGTCTGAGGGCCCTCTCTTTCCATTTCTCCTGACCCCTGACCATCTGTGCTCATTAGGGATTCCCAGATGTCAACCAAGCCTGAACTGAGCATGACCCTGGGATCTTAGCTGGCCATTCATCATGTGTGGTTGACCTGTGGGCTGGGCTTTGCCCTCAACAAGCTATAGAAGTCTGGGCTGGCCCTCCCACCTCTCCCAGTAGGATTTGATTTCCCAACTGTGAGATAAGGGAGATGCGTTTTGATGCTGAGTCTATGATCTCTCATTGCAAAGGAAACATTCAAGGATGTCTGTGGATAAAGCAATAGTGTGAATTAACTTATTTTAAAGCAATGAAAGAGTAATGGGAAAGGAGAAGGAGGACATTGAAAGATGTTTCCCATTTTTTTCTTAGCGTTGGTCAGACTCTGAATAAGACAGGAATTCATGTCCAGAATTCACATGTAAAAGACAAAGGAGAGAATATGTTCCTCAACCCAAAAAGGCACAAACATGCATAAAGGAAAGCGAATCTTCTTATTCAAATCGTACCAGTGCTTCAGGATTAAGCTTGACTCCTACTTCCCACAAAAAAAAAAAAAAAGACTCCTCCAATTAAACTATACTGACCACTCTTTTCTCTGATCACCGACAACCCTACTGTTTGCCTTTGTTTTCGTTTGTTCGTTTGAGACAGAGTTTCACTCTTGCCATCCAGGCTGGAGTGCAATGGTGTGATCTCAGCTTACTGCAACCTCTGCCTCCCAGGCTCAAGCAATTCTCCTGCCTCAATCTCTCAAGTAGCTGGGATTACGGGTGCCTGTCACCATGCCTGGCTAATTTTCAGTAGAGATGAGGGTTCACCATGTTGGTCAGGCTGGTCTCGAACTCCTAACCTCATGTGATCCACCCACCTCGGCTTCCCAGAGTGCTGGGATTACAGGCGTGAGCCTCCATGCCCAGCCTACCTTTGTTTTTAACCCCTGGGTATTTTTTCCTGCTGTTTCCTGTTCATCTGTACTGGCCCTGACTTCTTAGTAAAACTAACAGCTTTGTTTTTATTGTTGTCTTCTCCATTAGAATCCCCTACAGCCTTATATAAAATGCATCATTTTTTTAAAGCTATAGAACTAAATTAAATTGAAAGGCAAAAATGAATCAGACACATGGCTGGAATTTTCATTGGCAGGAGAAACAGGAGTGGGTTCTGCTGATATGGCTGTCACCCTTCTATCCATATCTAAGTGACATCCAGAAAAGAGCAGTTTTCCTTCTCAAATCCTTGAATTATTGAAAGCTCACTATGTGCCAGGCATTATGCTCATCATTACGTTGTGTGATGACCAGTAGCTTTATCTCCTACAGCAGAACAGTGCATTTGCAAGGGCCATTTTTTCAAGCACCCCCAACTATGTGAGTCACAAAGGTTAATTCTTTTCATACCATTTGGGCAGAAAAGTCAAACCTATGGAAAGTCCTCTCTATGACTTGCAAATGGTCAAAACCCAAAACAAGGTACTTGCAGCTTGGTGCTTTCCAAAAAAGAAGGGAAAAACAAAACCAAATCCTGCCTCCAGACGTGAACAAGCCATTCCTTCAAGCCCAAGCCCTTTCAGATACAAGTCCTGCCAGAGAGGGCCTCAGAGAAAGAGGAGGGCATAGCCTCTTCCCTGCTCTTGCTGGAACACAGATGAGAACCCAGGCTGCCCCAGCCAAACTTGGCTCGATCTTACTCACCCAGAAGAGGAAGCTGCCCTCAGGGAAATGAAAAGATTACATTCAACACCATTTACTACAAAAAAACAAGACCAACCAAACAAAAAAATCCAGCCCAAAGCAGAGCCAATGAGAATGCAACAACACAGATGCAAAAATAATTTATTGTAAATGTTTTTAAATCATTCTCCATTAAAATTTTTCATTATTTTCTAAAAAATACAAACACACTAAAGTTCACATTTGACATGTAAAAAATAAAGAGGAAGAAGAGAAATCCACTAGTTCCACTAGTTTAAGGAACAACCCCTAAAATGAGACAATGATCTATAGTACATGTATCTTCTAGTTAAATAAGAAAGCAAATTCACATTATCTGGAGTCCTGGGTCATAAAGACTCAAGTCAAATCTAGTCTGAGGCAGATCCTCTAGCATGTGCCCACACACGGCTGCGCCTCACACTGACTTTAACCCAGAGCTGATTTAACCGAGAGACTGGGGCTAGAGATCTGTCAAGATACAGCACAAAACTCTTTCTCCTGGTAAATTTCTTTTCCCAACAAAACAAATACTCCGTTCCCTCAGGACAGGCAATTCTGTATCTGTAAACAACCAACACAGTCGCTAATATTCCTCCTACCCCCCAAATAGCTGGCAAAACCTTCCAACAATTTATTTTCAAAGCAGAGTGGTTCTTCTTGTATCACCACCATCTGTAACAGGATATGCAATCATTGCCTGAAGACACTGAGTCCTACAGGAAGGTTTGTAACACTGGGCAACAAAAAGCCAATGCATAATATCCATAGTAGACATTCAACAGCCTTAATGATTCTCTTAATGGAAGTTTATAAACAATACAAATGGAGTGACTATCCAAAGTGATAGTAGGATGCTGAAAACTCACAGGGACTCACGTTTCCAAAAAGGGTGTTCAGGAATCACAGGAACAATGAGGAGTTGCAAAACAATGAAGAAACACATAGCTCCCATCTGTAGCTAGCTATATATATAGATCTCAAAGTAACCTGGGTGGTGTGCCTAAGGCTGGTTGGCTGATACTCAGGTGCAGGTCATGGAAGCAGACACAGCCACACTGCTGAGGCCTTCTAAAGTGCCTTCCTTTTCTTCATACCCTGGCTTAGAGGTAGATCAAATAGAATGGTGGAGGGAAGAAGGGTGATTTCAGTGAATGATTGGCTTAGTCTTCCTAACCTGGCTGCCTGCCTCTCCCTGCTCTACCAGCTCATGCTTATGTGATCCCACCTAAAAGAAGGCAGTGCACCTCTGCGCTAAAGATAAAGTAACCCAGGTGGGTGGTGTGCTTCAAGAACAGCAGTGAGCCATGACAGCACCACCGCACTCCAGCCTAAGGATAGAACAACACCCTGTCTCAAAAAACAAAAACAAAAAAGAATACCAGTGACCTCCCACAGTGGGACACACCTGCTGACACTATTGCCCCTACCCTAGCTGACTTCCTGCCTTTGTCAAGACTGGACCCAGCTGAAGCAGTGCTCAGGAGCTGTTTTACTGGGCTTGGAGCCAGACTGCAGAATCAGGAGAGAAAGGAGTCTCCACCTCCCTGGTTGTTGCTGGTGCTTCTGAATTAATTCACAGAATCTTTTCTGTAAAACAGAGTGAATTCCCTTCATCTCTAGGACTTGGTGGAGCACTGCTTTCAGACGCAGACCAACCTCCATCACTTCATTCTGAAAAGATAACACAGATGAACACAAGTTACTGATTTTTAAAACCATTATTAAACACTTATGTTTTTATTTCATTTCACTGGATTTGAGTATAAAATCTTGGATAAAATTGCAACGTTTATAAATTCCTAACAGAGGAAGTTTACTGTTCAGTCCACATATACACATACCCCTCTGAATACATTTCAAAAGGCAAATCACATTTCTTGTTTGTTGCTTATTTGGGTAGGATGCATGAGAAATACAATGTTGATGATGTGGTTTTTGGGTGCTGAAGACATTTTAACATCCAGGCTTTTTTCATAATTTAACCATAAACTCTGAAGTTTCAGTTTTTAAAACGTGTGTAATATACTGTGAGAAATCCTGATAAGAGAAACACTGTGAACCCTCAGGCGAGGATGCAGGTTCAGACAGATGCAAGTCCCTCAGCAGACACACACACAGGGAGCCTGCCAGGGTCTACACAGCCGGAGTTCAGCCTCACCACCACTGACAGGACTGACAAGATTCGCTATTCCCCTGCCTGGGGCTTTTCCCTCTGCTCTCTCACAAAAATCCTGGTTTTGCTCTTTTTCTCTATTTAGTCTACGAGCTCCTTCCCATGTGAGAACAGTACCAAGTACCTCCTCTGTGTCCAAAATAACCCATGATGCTGACCTATTCCTTGACATTTGTAAAACAGACTTCCCCATTTTAGCCTGGGGCCCCACTCATCTAGAAGGTGAAGAAGATCAAAGATAGAGAAGGGTGAGGGACGGTGGACTTGAAAAATTTTATCATTATATTTCAAGGAAGGTTTTTATTTTTATAAGGCATGGAAATATGCATGCAGTCAGGTCAAAATAATCACCATAGTTCCAAATTAGAGAATGAGAAGCATACACACACAAAACCCCTCAGGAATACAAATTACAATCTCATTTCAGATTCAGCTTCTAAAGTGCACATATACACACCCCAAATGGAATGGACCATAGGCTGGCTCCAGGGAAATACTCAGAATCCCTGAAATTGTCTATACAATTTTGTGTTGTGGGGAGAGGTAAGCACATTTTTTTTTTTTTTCTGGGGAGAGGCACACAGCTCTCTTCTAATTCTCTAAGGGGCACACAAAGCAAACGATTTTAAGCATCTTTGCTCTTTGAAGACTAAGAACATTACATTGTAGGACACTAGTTGCCCAGCTAATCACAGGGCAGTGGGGGAATCCCCCAAGCACACAGTTCATGTGCACGTGGAAACTGGCGTTAAGAACTCACTCCGTCCCTCCCAGGGCCCTGGGCCTCTCCCTGACACATCTTCCCTCTCTCTCGAGTTTCCCTCTGAGCTCATCCCCCATCTGGCTGCCTGACTATGATGAGTCTCTCTTCGTCTTTCCTCACTTCCCAATTCTTCTCTGTGCACCCTTCCCTTTGAGAGGGCAGTGACACTCACATTTTGAAATCACAAAATGGCTCAAATATGCTCAAATAATGCATATTTATGCTCTGGAAAGTGGAACATGGGGTCGCAGAAAACCCCATATTTTCTGAGCACGTCCACTCAGATGAAACGTCTGAGAGAAAGAGTGCAATTTCCAAAACAGCAGACTTTGTTCCAGCCGCAGCTGCCTTCCCAGCACTGAGCCCTGGGGAAACACCTGAGTCTCTCTGACAAGCTCACGCTCTTCTCAGAGCTCTGCTCAGGCCTCACAGTAGCCTACCCTGCGCAGCCTATCTTGTGCTGTACGAACCTCACAGCCTCGGAATCCTCTTAAACCTTTCCCCAGAACTCTGCCCACCTCCCTGGCCTCTATTTGGAAAGAGCCAGTAACAATTTTTGGAAGGGGCCTAAGAAAATCAAGACCAACCACACCACAGCAGCAGCGCTGACAGGCAACACTGGCCTCTTTACACAGTTGAAGTCTGAAGATTTGTTGTGGGGTGGGGGGTGGTGGTTGTTTTCTTTTGAGACAGAGTTTTGTCCGTGTGGCCCAGGCTGGAATGAAGTGATGCGATCTCAGGTCACTACAACTTCCACCTCCATGGTTCAAGCAGTTCTCCTGCCTCAGCCTCCTGAGTAGCTGGGATTACAAGTGCCTGACATCTCGCCTGGGTAATTTTCATATTTTTAGTAGAGATGGGTTTTCGCCATGTTGGCCAGACTTGCGTTGAACTCCTGACCTCAGGTGATCCACCTGCCTTGGCCTCCCAAAGTTCTGGTGGCATGAGCCACCAGCCTGGCCTTTTTTTTTTTTTTTTTTTAATTCCTGTAATTGGGGCACAACCTCTTTACTCCACACACGTATATTGTCTGCCTGACCCAGAGACACATTTTATTGAGGATGCTCTGTGAGGAAGCTCTCCATGTATGAGACTCTTCCAGTGAGCTAAAATTTGGCCTTCTGAATTGCATTCTTAAGAACTGCTTTACATAACTTTCTGCCTTCTTAGGCCAACATTACTCTTGCCTCTCATCCTCCAGAAACAGTGTCATCATATTAAACACCTTGTCTTGTACTATACACTAACACGTGTGCTTTTAATCCTCTGTTTCATGCTTTTGATTCTAGACCGTTACTGCACCTGCTGCCAACCACAGCTACTTCTAATTTGCCTTTCTCACTCATTCAGCTAGTATTTACTAGTACCTGCGAATGTGGAGAAAGTGATTCAGATGGACTGTTGATGAGAACATAAAATATCCAAGATCATTGGCATTATGGGCTAAACAAGAGTAAGCAAGCCTCCAAGTGAGGTATCAGAAAGTGGGATCCCCAGCAAAGGCCAGAGCTTCCCCACAAAGCAATGAAAGGACATTTGGAAGGCTTGAAGCCATTTGGCCTTCCGACCTTCCTTTCTGCCAGGTTTTGTCTGAGGGTTCTCAGAGTCTGACAAATGGGGTGTTTGTTCTATTTATTAAACAGCATATCTATTTCCTTGTTCTGATCTTTGTTTTAAAAGTTGATGAGTAAATTTGTCATAATTTTCCAAGGAAAGGAATAATCTTGTCTTTGTATACCCCTCAATTAATTTCTTAACGGTCTCAGTGGCCTTCAACAGAAAAATAGGTTGCCCATATTGAGATACTCTTTCAGCAATTTAGCTATATCCTTTATTTCAAATTCTTCAATTCTTACTTCTCTTGTGAAACCACAGTGTCTCCATGAGGGTTGCTAATCATGTTGTAAAGTAGGATACAGGGCTTAGAATGTGGGTGAACTGCGTGAGGAAACATGTAGCAATGTTCATCTTTATAGTTAAATTATCTTTTCCATGAGTTTTCCCCAACTACACTGTCTAATTCTGGAGGGCACGGAACGTGTAGGCTCCACACAGAGTGGACCATCACCTCACAGCAACACTGTAACTCTCTGCCTGAGTTATGAGGCAGAAAGAGTTACAGGGCTGAGTGGATGAGTAAGTAAATGAACAGGCTGACGCAGTACCAAGTCACCAATGTTGCCAAATCGAACCACATCAATCTGACCCCAATCTGGTTCACCTGTTTGTTGCTGCAGCTCTGACTTCTTTACTTGCTCTACTTACCATTGAGCAAGAGGGATGCTGGATCGAGCCCCAGATTCTCACAACCAGGTATGTTCTGATCATGGAAATCCTGTAGCAAAATGCCCAGCACCAACTCCTCACTCATCATATACTTCATAAAATTTTCATCATCTGATGGAACCCCAAATTGGAGGTGGTAGGTTACTGTGGCATTTTCACCACTGAAAGGCAATCCAGAGACATTAAAACATAAATAGCATCACACAGCAACTCAAAAAATGAATTTAAGCAATAACTTTTTTTTTTGAAAGTTTTGCATGTTCTTCCAGTTCAAAATAGCAAAGGCTGTTCTGTCCTGGAAGAACAAAGGTTCATCACAAAAAGTTGAGGTGATCCTAACCCCTTCCTCCACCTAGTACCCACCCTCTAGGAATCCACTGGCAGAGGCCATCAAAGGGAAAGGTGAAGCCCATCTATGGTCAAGATGCCTTAGACGATCCCAGGCTTGACCCATCACCTGTCCCAATCCTGGCCTCCAACCCTTAAGGCAAGCCAGGGAAGCCTCCCCTTTTCTCCACACATACTCCGTCTCCATGTTCTCATCATTGCCCCCACAAAGGTGTGTCAGGGATATTTAATTTAACCGGTTTTTTATTTGACCTATGAAGATGTTTAAGGCACAGCCAAAGTTTCCTATCATTGGCTGGGTCCAGAACTTCTGAACATCAACAGAGACCACCCTGTGTATCAGCAACAAATCATACTTCCCTGCTATGTCCCCAAAGTGAGAAACTTTTCTGTCCCATTTCCGGAGGCCCCTAGGGCAAGAGAACCAAGCCCTGTAACTCTCAGTAATGGGACCTAAAGAAAGGGGAGTTTCATCTTCCTAGAACATTTTTCCCATTTCTAAAATTAAAATAATCAAGGGCTACCCTCCATTAATTAGGGTCCAGTGCTACTCTTTAAATGCTACTTCAACATTTAGTTTATTCATAGTTATCTTATTACTTTGGTTCAAGATGGGCCAGATTAAGAACCAGCAATAAAATAATTAGCAGGAGGTCACATCTCAGACTATGACCTTGGGGAAGTTTTGCAGACACGCCAGTCCCATTAGTGTGAATCAGGCCATGGCCCTGCTAAGGATAGGCAAAGGGCTCCCTCTTCCGGCCAGAGGTGACATAGGCCGATACTCTTGGATCTTACAAGGTAGCTGACAATTGTTTATAAATTCTGCTGCGGCTGGGAGATGTGCCAGATCCTGCAGATCAAATGAATAGTGGAGAGTGAGGACTCTGTAGAAACTCACAGTTTCAAGGATGCCACTACAGGAAGGCCGAAAAATGCACTTCCAAACTGCAGTCCAGCTACCCTAGTTTGCAGGTGTCTTAACCTGTTCCCTGAGCTCTGCCCTCTAATTATCGCTAATGATGATTAACACCTAGACAGCCAGCCACCCTCATTCCCAGGGGCAAGGGCTTCAGCTGGCTAATAAAGACGGCCAGAGGCTGACTTTCAGAAGACCAGGTCACAAGCTGAATGGGAAAATCAGGCCACCTAGCCTGAGCTGGCTAGCCCATCCTAATCCCCCACGGCAGGTCACAGGGTAAATTTACATAAGGCTGAATTTTGAGAAAAGAGCAATTTCCAGGGCCTTTCCCCCAGCTGCCCACCACTGGAATGAGTCTAGCAGCCAATAAACCAAAGGGCATTTTTCCAGATTCCTGTTGAGCCAGTCTAGGGCTGAGGTCGCAGTGCCCCTGTAGACACAAATGCATGTGTCGGGGATTTAGCCACCTCCCACCCATGTGCAGCAGTGTCCTTTGGGAAGCAATGGCTTTCCTTCCTCAATTTAACACTTTAGAACCTCTGCCTGGACTTCTTGAAATAAAATGCAGAGATGTCACCATAAGTACCATGTACATTGGAGGT
>NW_016107516.1:1857070-1858338 GCF_001604975.1 Cebus imitator
AAATTTTTTAGAAGGAGTCTCACTCTGTCACCAGGCTGGAGTGCAGTGGCGCAACCTCGACTCATTGCAACCTTCACCTCCCAGGTTGAAGAGATTCTCCTGCCTCAGCCTCCTGAGTAGCTGGGATTACAGGCATGTGCCAACACACCCAGCTAATTTTTGTATTTTTAGTAGAGACAGGGTTCTGTCTCTACTATTGGCCAGGATGGTCTCGATCTCCTGATCTTGTGATCTGCCCACCTCGGCCTCCCAAAGTGCTGGGATTACAGACATGAACCACCGCACCCAGCCCATTGGGGGCCTTTAAAGAAGGAGATCAAAGGCAGCCTGCACAGTATTTATCTGTAGACTTCGGGTCTGTTTGGCCCCATACCATGGTGCTACCGGCCACCTGCTTTACACATTCCTCCCTTCCCAGGTCTGCTAATATTATTAGGGTTTGGAGAACTTTTCAAAAAGGAATCTAAATATAATATAACTTTTGATGCTCATATTCCAGAGCCATCTCAGGAATAATGGAATAAAGCTTTGATATAAAATTTAAGTCATCTCCAATAGTCCCAATGATGTAAAAGGATAATAAACCAACTCCACACACATACACCCCGATGCCTACATCTCAAGAACGTTAAAGATGAGAGGAAAATTTTAAAAAATAAAAAATGCATATGGGTGTGTGGCCTCCGTAATGCCTATAGTAGATACACAAACAGAAGCAATCACACTCAACTCTCAACAGCTATTAACTCCATGGAAGGGAACAGTGTCAGTTATTGGTGGTGGCAGTGGAGAATAAAGGAGGCAGAAGGTAGACTTTTCCTGTACATACCTCTTTATGTCTTCTCTTCTTTGTTTTTGTTTGTTTGTTTGTTTTTTTATGACAGAGTCTCGCTCTGTCGCTCAGACTGGAGTACAGTGGCACAATCTCAACTCACTGTAACCTCCCCTCTCAAGTTCAAGAGATTCTCCTGCCTTTGCCTCCCGAGTGGCTGGGATTACAGGCACCGGCCACCATGCCTGGCTAAGTTTTGTATTTTTAGTAGAGACAGGGTTTCACCATGTTGGCCAGGCTGGTCTCAAACTCCTGACCTCAAGTGATCCACCTGCCTCGGCCTCCCAAAGTGCTTGGTTTACAGGCATGAGCCACCACGCCCAGTCATCATGCTTTATTTCAGTCTCATTTACAGACTTATTTTTCCTCCCATGACCCATGCCCACTCATCCCTCCATGACTTTGTCCATCCTGCCATCCTGTGCCCTCCATGCAT
>NW_016107516.1:1858368-1860955 GCF_001604975.1 Cebus imitator
CATGTTGGCCAGGCTGGTCTCAAACTCCTGACCTCAAGTGATCCACCTGCCTCGGCCTCCCAAAGTGCTGGGATTACAGGCGTGAGCCACCGCACCTGGCTCCTCTTTATGTCTTTAATACTAAAGGAGTAATACAGAAGAATGTACTCCTGTATTACAATTAATACATTCTCCTGTATTACTTGTGCTCCTCAAAAGCAAATGCCTATACCTAGATTATATCACTTACATCACAGCATTACCTGAGACCGATTTCTACTTCTACCCCTAGCTTATTTGAGCACTCACTGTTAAATAGAAATAATTTATCTGGGACTGTGTGACCCTGGTTGAATCATACCATTAATCTAGGCTTCCTTTTTCTCATTTGTAAAATAAGGGAGTTGAGCCCGTTGGTGTAAAAGACCTTCTCAGCACTGATGCTCTATGATTCTGTTACTGGTTCCCTTCATGCTCTGAGGCTCTGGGAAGCTCTGCTAGGTAAATGATGAAGGGCGGGGTGGGGGGAATCTCTTTCCAAAGAAAGAGATCAAAATGTAATGTTCCATACTCTTACCTGAAGTCCACTATTGCAACCGAAGTAAAATAACGACTCAGAGAGGGCGATGTACTGTACACATCTGTGAGCTAAAACAAACAGAAGCAAATAAAACCACACACATTACTGACAGATCACATTACACATCACCTGACAAAGCAAAACTACTTTAAGACAAAGGAGATTCCACTCTAGCCTGGAATCAACTCATCTGGAGGTTCTGGATCTAGACATAGGAAGGTTTGAGCCTATGGTAAACCAAAACTCAAGTTAACACTATTTCAAAATAACTGCATTTATAAGGACCACATGACTCAGCTTCTCTCAGAAGTTACACTGGCACCTCGTGGCCTTAGTGGTGAGAAGGCCAGCAGCTGCAGCCCATACAGACCTCACAGACTGTGGGAAAGAGAGAAGACCTGGAAGCGGCTGCTGGACAGCAGCAGCACAGCCCCCTCAGCACCTGGGACATTGCTTAGCCCAGGGTTTCTTTCTTCCTTCTCCAGAGCTTCACTGCAAAGACAAACCGCCATGCTAAGCCATGGGTCTAGCACATCCCTGGACAAAGAGGGGAACTGCAAAGATAGGGAGGCTTTATTTTATGCATGAAATATTGCAAGCATCATAAAAAAAATAATGACACCTGTGTTTCCACTACCTAGCTTTCATGTCTTCACATTTTGCTATATTGGGTTCAGCCCTTTAATTCAAGAAACAAAATAAAGCTAAAGTGACTCCTACATACCATTCAGTTCCTGCTGTCTCTTCCTTAGAACAAACCATCATCCCAAAGCTGGCATGCATCTTTCCTTGCAAATTACTACTTCCTTATATAATCATAACAAACTATAATTTGTGTTTTTATTCCAACAAAAGGCACCATATTCTACATAATCTTCTAAAACTTGCTTTTTTTCACTCAAAATTACATTTAAGATTTACCCATGAAGTAAATCTCAGTAAAGGGCATTCACCTAACTTCTGCATAGATTTCTTTAAATGATGATGCCAGCTTATCAATTCCTCTACGGATGATCATATGCACTATTTCCAACTTTCCCCTATTACAACCTAGGCTGAAGCAATCATCCTTGAATGTCCCTGTGCATCTCTTCTCGGACATGTAGGAGTTTCCATTGGGCATATGCCAAGAAAAGGAATTGCTGGGTCCAAGGGTAGGTGCATCTCTAACTTCACAAAAATTGCTCTCCCTTTCCCATTCCTCCCAGGAATGTATACATATCCATGTCCCACATCCTTACCAGCACTTAGTGTTACCAAACTTAAATTTCTGCCACTCTGATGGGTATGAAATAGTGCTTCATATTGTTTTGATTTGTACCGCCTTGCTTACTAGTGAGGTGGAACATCTTTTCCCGTGTTTATCAACTCTGGGACTTCTCATCTCTGAATTTCTCACTCATTTCCTGTCCTCCTCTTGGCTTATCTGTCTTTTTCTTATTTATCTAAAGTGGTTAGTTTTATATTCTGGATACTAGTTGTTGATATTATGTTACAAATATCTTTTCCCAGGCATTGAGTAGTTGTGTTTCAGAGATCTGAATCCTAAACTAATAGTACTCAGGAGCATGTGCCAACCCCAGCTACAGTCATTATGGCTTAATGACCTATTACTTTATTCAGTAACAAGCGGTAGAGCATACAGAAAACAGCAGTGCCCTATAGGAACTCACCTTGTCTCCCCTCAAGTCTAAATGGAATGTCAAGGATGCTGCACTTCCACAATGCACTCTCATTGAATTCAACATGTACAACCTATCTCTCAAAGAGAGAACAAAAGATGAGAGTACCTGCTATTTGTGCTCTTCTAATCTTGTCATTATTGTTGTGATCTTTATAAAAACCTGGCGGAACAGGCATTAACATATCTCCCCTTTTCACTGGAAGATAAAACAGCACTCCATTCTGTGAGATGAAGGAAACTGTCCCACGGGTGGATCACGAGGTCAAGAGATCGAGACCATCCTGGCCAACATGGTGAAACCCTGTCTCTACTAAAAATACAAAAAATTAGCTAGGCATGGTGGC
>NW_016107516.1:1861054-1862579 GCF_001604975.1 Cebus imitator
ATCACTCTGCTCATAAATAGAGAAGCCAAAATTCAATCCTAAGTGTTATGGACACTAAAAACTAGCTTCTTCTCATCTTACCACACTACCCAGTAAGGATGAAATGGATACATATACAGTGAGGAAAAGTGTCTCCTGAATATCAAGGAGGAAAGAAGCATAAAGTGACAAAAAGTTTTGGAGAAAACGACTGGGTCATTTCACAGCTCTTAAACCCCAATGCGCAGGATGTTGCCGATAGGCTGACAGGCATTTAGAAAACTTAGGAACTAGGAAAGCAGCTTTCACAGGGATGCTGTGATGGGGAGGAGGATGAGGATGCTGCAGAGGAGAATCTCTTCAAGCACTAATGTCAAGCACTCATGTCTCTCTCTTCCTTTTGGATTGAGCTTCCTACGGCAGGGGTGATGTCTATCCTTCCTTCCAGTCTTCCCTGCTTCCTCCTTCCCTTCTTTCCTGTATTAATCTTTAGGGCCCAGTACAGTGTTTTGCACATAATAGGTTTTCAGCAAAATTTTTAAGTTAAAATTTTCAGGTAACATATGGAGTGGTAGATGAGATCACTTTTAGAGTTCACTGGAAGATTCTTTTTGATAACATGCTCCTCTGCTGTACTTAGGACATATTTACATTTTGGGACCTGTTAGTCACACTGTCCCACCTTGGGCCCAAAGAAATGAAGTGGGGGGTCGGGGAGCTCCTCAACCCTTACTCTGGTGTCTCCCACACAATGTCTATGAGGCTTGGTGCAAACTGAGCAAGGAGCTCAGTGACTTGATTAGCTGAGTCTGATGCAGTGGCTAATTAGACACAGGTTCCAGAATAAGAGAGGTGCCATCATTAACTCCTCACCCATGCACAAGGTGTGGCAGTTCACACGTAACTAACAAGCTGGCTTAAGCAGAGTAGTGGCCCCAACCCTGAGAGGAAAAAACTGTGGCAGTGACACATGACAGGGCGTGTGTTTAGAAAAGCCAAGGGCAAGGGCGTAAAGTTCCAATACTGTGATATAATAAAAATATATATACTGTTTAGTCTCTGTCCCAGCTCCTGGCCCAGAATTCCTAAAACCCTTGTTATTTCCTGAGGGACAGGGGTGCCAGGTACATCTTTGACTCAAACATTTGGTCTTTACCCCAGCTCCTGACACAGAGCTGCTCCTAAATCTCATGCAGTTTCCTGGGTTATAGGAGTGTCTTTATTTTTGATGAGGCAACTCTTGGTGGGCTGCTGGATGGGGGCTGATCACCAGAAAGAGCAAGCCACAGCTAGAAGCCTGGAACTTTCAGGCAGTGCACTGGAGTGAGATGGTGCACGCCTGTAATCCCAGCTACTTGGGAGACTAAGTGGGGAGAATTGCTTGAGGCCAGGAGTTTCATATCAGCCCAGGCAATATAGTGAAAATTGAAGAAAGAAAGATAGAAAGAGAGACAGAGAGAGAGAGAGAGAGAGAGAGAAGGGAGGGAGGCAAGAGGAGGAAGAGGAGGGGAAGAGGGAGGGAGGAAGGAAGGAAGGAAGGAAGGGA
>NW_016107516.1:1862617-1888570 GCF_001604975.1 Cebus imitator
AGGAGGGGAAGAAGGAAGGAAGGAAGGAAGGAGGGAGGGAGGGAGGGAGGGAGGGAAGGAAGGAAGGAAGGAAGGAAGGAAGGAGAGAAAAAAGAAGGGGAAGAAGAGGAAGGGAAAGGAAGAAGAAGGAGGAGATGGGAAGGAGAAGGGGACGGAGAAGAAGGAGAAAGAGAAGAGAACAAGAAGAAGAACATAGTGAAAACTGTGAAGGAGAAGAAGAGGAAGAAGAGGAAGAAGAAGGAGGAGGAGGAGGAAGAGGAGGAAACTTTTGGCCCCATCTTCACCCCCCATCCTCCAGAGGGGAAAGTGGCTGGAGAGAGAGCTAATAATCCATCATGCCTATGTAATGAAACTTCCATAAAAATCTCTAAAAGAGAGTCTGGAGAGCTCCCAGGTGGCTGAACACATGTACACAAGGGAGGCTGGCATACCTGAAAAGGACATGGACACTCACGTTCCTTCCCACATGCCTGCCCTATGTACTTTTTCATCTGGCTTTTGATATCCTCTATCCTTTACAATGTGCCATAAATGTAATGCTTCCCTGAATTCTGTGAGCCATTCTAGCAAATGATCAAACCCAAGGTGGGGTTTTGAAAACCTCCAATTTGCAGTTGCTTGATCAGAAGCAAAAGTGACAACCTAGACTTGTAATTGGCATCTTAAGTGGGGGAATTTTTGTGGGGCTGAACCCTTAAACTGTGGGGTCTGCACTAACTCCAGGCAGATCATGTCAGAATTGAACCGGATTGCAGGACACCCAGCTGGTGGCAGATAATTGGTTGGTGTGGAAAAAAACCACACATGTGGCCACAGAAGTGTTCTGCATTGAATGTGAATATAGAGAAAAAAATAGTTTTTCCTCCACAAATGCCCATTTCCATTTACCTTTTATATCCAGAAACTTCTGAATATAATTAGGTTAACTTAACCTAATGGAAGAAAGGAGCTATTGATCTTACAATAAGACAGCAATACCTCCTGAGCATATTTCCTTGGTAAATGAAAGGCAGGAATTTGTTAACTTACTATGCCTTACTTTGATCACCTGTAAATAAGATAATTCTTTAAAAATGTTTTTCAAGTTATTTTTATGTAATCTCACTTGCACCTGAGGTATACAGAGAAACTGCACTGATTTCCGTGTATCAGAGAAGAAAATGGCTCAGAGAAATCTGTGGATCTGCCACAGGTATCAATGTCAGTCCCTGCTCCTTTGCCACTACCTAGTGATGAGCTCAAAATGCCCAGAGAATTTCCTCGTTATCTGCCTCTATGCAAGAGATATGGTTGTAAAGTGAAAAATGAACATTCATTTCCCTTTGAAATAGACAGTCTTCTCTGCTATAGGTGACACACGTGGATGCTGACTCGTTTTATTTCTGCTCAGCAAATGCAAAACCTTTCCATTAAAAAAGCAACCAAGAAGAAAGCAGCAAGAAGCTTCTCACTCTGCAACTTGCCTCGGGAAGCAGGTAGGAAGAAAGGAGAAAAAGGAGCTGAAGATAAGATATAAATGAAGACTGGGGACTCGAGGGAAACGGTGGTGGGGGTGAGGGATAAAAGAATACAAATTGGCTACAGTGTACACTGCCTGGGTGATGGGTGCACAAAATTTCAGAAATCACCACTAAGGAACTTATTCATGTAACCAAACACCACCTAGTCCCCAAAAACCTATAGAAATAAAAATAAAATAAATAAATTTAAACAATCTAAAAAAATTTTCAAAGATATAAATGAAGAGAAGGAGAAAGAGAAATCTGGAGTAATCATCACAAGATACCAACTCCTGTGATAAAAGAAGCAATCAAATTTCATGCATGGGTACCCAGAAACTGACTCTGATGTGACCTAGATGGAATCGCCTCTTCAGGAGCTTTTGTAGGAATCAAATCAAATGGAAGCCAGATAACCAGCGCTCACTCCATTCAGCCCAGCAATGGCAGAGAAGAGTCTAACAGAGGGCAGGCTGCTCTTGCCTAGATTTTCTTACCAGAATTTCTGGTTCTGGCTGTGAACCACCCTGTCTTTGACAGGATGATCAGGATGGCCCGACCAACCCTCCTAGTCTGGCTGCAGAGCTTCCATCTCACGCAGGGGTTCATTCTGCTGCATTTCTCACCCCATGACTGACACCCATTATCCATCTGCCCAATTACTCAACCAGAGCCTGGAGGTACGCTCTCCCTCACTACCACCCAGTCAGTCACAGACTCCTGTTGGGCGAGAATACCTCTTAAGCCTCATGCAAATCTTCCTTATTTTCCTCACACTGCCCTAGTTCAAGCCTCCCTCATTTCTCACCTGGACTATTGCAACACCTTCTAACTGATCTCTTCCTCCAGTCTTTCTCCACCAAAACACAGAAAGGCTAAAAGGAATAAATCTAACCATGTCAACCCGCTGATTAAAATATTTTGGTGCCTTACCAAAGAGTCAGAAAGCCTTCATGACCTGACCCCTGCCTTTCTTTTTAGCCTCATCTCTGCAAGCTGTCACCACGCAGCATGGGAAGGCCACAGTATTCTACTTTGCAGATCCTTTAATGTGCCATGCTTTTCTATTTAGAAAATTCCTACCTTGTTTCAAAACTCATCCTGAGCATCACTTCACTTAAGAGGCCTTTCACACCTTCATCTTCACCTCAGGTAGCTCGGGTGCCTCTCCTTTGCCATTGTAAACCACGCTAGAACACATCATGCTGTTATAAACCTATCTTTTTAGTTACTTCCTGTACTTGGACTGTGAGCCCACTGAGGGCACCATGTGGCCTGGCACTTGGCATGCTGTCTAGCACATCACAGACCCTCGATGAATACTACAGGTTGGATCAAATATAGGACCTGAGGGAGTAAAAAGAACAGCGTCCTCCAGCATTTGTGCAACTGGAGGCCAGGACTCTTCCCTCTGGCTTTGCACTACAGTAAAGATATTTACTTATTTCTTTTTAACAAACTTTTATGTTCAGGAGAAAACGTGCAAGTTTGTTATATAGGTAAACTCGTGTCACAGCAGTTTGTTGTACAGATTATTTTGTCACCCAGGTACTAAGCCTAGTAGTATCCAATAGTTATTTTTTTTCTGATCCTCTCCCTCCTCCCACCCTCCACCCTTAAGTGGGCACCAGTGTGTGTTGTTCCCCTCTTTGTGTCCATGAGTTCTCATGATTCAGCTCCCACTTGTAAGTGAGAACATGCGGTATTTGGTCAGAAAACATATTTATAAGCATCATTTCCTGCTAAAATCCAGACAAATAATCCAAAATTGAAGCTACTTACTCTATAGCTACATGCCAATTATTCTAGTGAAACTCATATTCTAATGTCAAGAACTCCTTAAGCAATACATAAGATGGAATTACCCTTTCAGTGAGCAGGTGAGGCAAATCCTCTTCAGCCACACACTCCTCTGGAATCTTCAGCATGATCAAGAATGTTTTATTTGATGATAATTCAAGTATTTCATTTTCATCTTCATCAACATAAGTTACTAAAGAGAGTAGGGGAGGTGGAAATGAAAAACAAAAGTAAACACCTGCATAAAATAATAAACTTATTCATTCCATTGGCTACCATACTTACACATAACTATGAGCATCAAGGGTAAAGGCTGAACACAGCAAGCACGTATAAGCAGAAATACTTTCTCCACTCAGTAAAATTGAGTAAAATACAGGGGTCTGCCTCCATCAGGATAAAAAGTTTGTTTCATAGCAAAAGAGCCTCAGATTCCACTGAATACAGACTGGGGAAAGGGCCAGAGGGAGTAAGAAGAATACGAACTTCCTTATTAAACTGAATCTGCAGCTTAGCTAGGTACACAGGTGTCAAGCCAGGTACTGGGGGATGGTGGGAGAAATGAACATGACTGATGGAGGACAGGAAGTGGGAGCAAACAACTGCATCAACTCGCCTCCCAATTCTGTGCTGGCAAAGACCTCCATGAAAAAGTAGTATCACTAACCCAAACAACAGAGGTGGGACTAGAAAATGAGAGTGCAAGCCCATGTTTTGAAGTCTCCCCAGGAAGACAGAAGACAGGCATGAAGTCATCGCTCTAGACTATGTCTCACTGGACAGGTATGTTGACACGTTCTGCTTGCAGAAGGGAAGTTAACCTTGCTGAGAGCCCCAGGGTGTGCAGGAATTACCTTCCTGGGACAATTAGTTATGTGTTGCTGCTTGTGTTCTAATGACTGCTATCTAATTGATTTTTAAGTAGTTGGAACTAAAGGAAAATCACACAGAGTGAGGAGCTAGGCACCAGAAGCTGGCACTAGTGTGCTAATTATGCTCTCCTGGCTCTAGGCCAGCCTCACCAGCTGGCCCCACACAAGAGACCATTTCTCTGGCCCTGAGAAAGGCGTGGGTGGGAAGAACCAGGTGCTCATATTGCCACAGACTTTAAGACCATAGTGGAATAAATTTAGTGTTTGTGATGGAAGGGCAGGTAAAAAGGAGGAAGATTCCTGGCATTCCTGTTACTCATTCTGTGAGGACATCTGGAAATGTGAGGCATTAGGGGCAAGGAATGTTTAGAAAACAGTTAATATAGTAGGCCTGAGATTGCTAGCATAAGGAAGGCCTCCTCGAAATTCCTCCTGGCTGGCATCCTAGAACCTGGATTTGGGGACGGTTCCCACCATTCCCTGATGAGAGGGGCTCACCGTGCCTCAACTATTTGTACAGTGTGGCTAACATCTCCTTTCCTTCTGGGAGTCTGGATTTTTGGTGCATGGTAGGCAGAAGCTACATATATGATCAACCCCCAGTGAAAACCCTGGGCACTGAATCTCTAATAAGCTTTCCTAGTAGATGAGATCTCATATGTGCTGTCACAGCCTATTGCTAGAGGAATTAAACAAGTGTGGTGCAACTCCACTGAGAGAGAACTCTTGAAAGCTTACTCCTGGTTTTCTCTGGATTTTGCTGGATAAATCATTAACGTATCTTTTTGCTGTAATAGATCATGGCCATCAGCAGAACTGCATGCTGAGTCCTGTGCATCCTCCTAGCAAATTGGCAAATCTAGGAGTAACCTTGGGGACCCCCAAGCATAGAAAATTATCCCTGTGTCCTTACTTGTTATAATTCATAATATTATGTTGTATGATTTAAAAAAAAGTTATGCATTCATAGCAAAAAACATGCAAAGTATAGGAAATCATAACAAAGCAAAGAAAAAAAATACTAATAATACTGAAATCAACAGGGTTTGTTCTCTTATACTTGATTATATTTGAGGTCTTAACAAATAGGTAATTTATATCCTGCTTTTGGTCATTTGTTGCTATTATTGCTTACTTATCCTGATTCTTTTGTCATATACATAAAAGCCATTTCCATGTGCTTAAAATTCCTTGCAAAGATTATTTTAATTGATTCATAATATTCATAATAGGCTCACCTATTTTCTTAAAGATGACATCTGTCATTTTCAGCTTTTGACTTCTATAAATAATATTGCAAGGGATATCTTTGAGCTCTATACCTACCATGTAGATTTCCATAATAGATACCAATGCATCAGAAAACAGTAGGAGATGCCAAGAGGATAGATGTAAGATTCAAGTAACTGCTAAACTCATGGATACTGAGAAGAGATACCAAGTGTGAAAACAGGCCTTCCAAAATAGCTCTAATGAAATGTACTTAACGTGTGTCATTTCATGAATCTGTACCAAGATCTAGCTAAATAAGTTGTGTGTGTCAATACAATAGCAATAATAACAATGACAGGCTATCCAGTCAGTGGAGTTTTTATGTCACTAATCAGATAATCTGGGCTGCACTTTTTCATGTAGAAAAACATATTTTTAAAAAATCACAAAAACATACGTTACACATTGAAGGAAAATAAAAACAGCTCTTTGGCTAAAATATGAGAAAATTAAGCTTGACAGAGAGGCCTTAAATGCCAGATGCCTTCAAGGGGTGATGGAGTGTTGCTAAACATCTCCTATGAAGAAAGTAGAGGCTGGTGTTTAACGGAGGTTAATCGGGTGGTCACGGATGGGATAAAATAGAACTGGGAGAGAGGTGGCAGAGAGGCCAACAGGCACAAGTTTGGAACAGACTGATTTGACTGACAGCAGTGGGAACAAAAAGAAAAAAGATAATGAGAAGTGCCAGGAGAGTGGAAACAGAGCTGGCTTTAAAGGTAACCAGACTCAGTTTGAACTCCTGTTGGCTATTTCTTAGCCATGTGACCTCTGAAGCTGCTTCCCCAGCAGAAATTTCAATACCTACAATGTAGGTGATAGCAAAGATGAAAACCAACCTGCACAAAGTATCCTGCATGCTGCCTTGTAGTAAGTGGGAAAGTTACTATCAAGACACTATCAAGGAATGACTGGTAAGATTTGGCCATTACCTAGATATGGGAAAGAAGAAATCAAAAAGGGTTCCAAGATCTCAAGGCCAGGAACAGGAAGAATAATAGCTACCCTATTAAGTATGATGCACAAACACTCTGCTATGCACTTTACACAAATACTGTCCTCACGTAATCCTCACATCAACCAAATGAGTTAAATATTGTTGTTTTCATTTTTAAATGAAGGCATGGAGGCTTAGAGAAAATGCATGATTTGTTCAGGTCAATGAACTAGTATGTATTAGGGTCAAGGTTTATTTATAGACTCAGATTCCAAAACCATTTACATTTTATAAGTGTGAAAACAGGTCCAGAGGGTTGACAAGTTTGCCTAAAGTTATACAACTGGATAGTAGCAGAACTAAAATAAACTTGGTCTCATATAAAGGGTGAGTGAATAGGGGAAAAGATGAGCAAATTGGGATAAAGGATACGCTATGATCTGAATGTTTGTGTCTCCCTGAAAAATGCGTAAGTTGAAATCTAACCACCAATGTGATTGTGTATTACTGCATCCTCACACTGCTATAAAGAACTACCTGAGGCTGGGTAATTTATGAAGAAAAGAGATCTAATTGTCTGGCAGTTCTGCAGGTTTCACAGGAAGCAAGGATGGGAGCCCTCAGGAAACCTGCAATATAACAGAAGGCTCAGGGGAAACAAGCATGTCTTACCATGGAGGAGCAGGAGAGAGAGAGAAAGAGCAAAGAAGGAAGTGCCACACACTTTTAAATCATCAGAGCTCATGAGAACCAATGCACTATCATGAGAACAGCAAAGGGGAAATCCACCCCCATGATCCAATCACCTCCCAACAGACCCCTCTTCCCATTCAGCATGAGATTTGGGCAGGGACACAGATCCAAACTATATCGGATGGTCTTAGAGGGTGAGGCCTTTGGGAGGTGATTAGATCATGAGGGGAGAGCACTATGAATGGTATTAGTGCCCTTATAAAAGAGGCTCCAGAAAGCTGCCTTTCTCCTTATTCCATAGGAGGATATAGCTAGAAGGCATGATCTACAAAATAGACAGTGTGCCCTCACCAGACAGCAAATGTGCTGACACTTTGATCTTGGAGTTCCCAACCTCCAGAACTGTAAGCAATAAATTTCTGTTATGTATAAGCTACCTAGTTTATGATAGTTTGTTATGGGAGCCCAAGCAGACTAAGATAGCATACAAACAAATGGTAGTTTCACATGTATAATAATTGAGATGATGACAGTTATTTCTAGATAAAGCTCTCTAGCCAAGAGTATCTCCAAAACTCGGGAAAATTGTACAGATGTAGATTTAGGAGTCACCTTCTTGGAGTCATGGCTGTTGCCCTGGGAGTGAATGACCTCTCTAAGGAAAAAAATGAAGAATGTGAAAAGTCAGAAAGCTGAACGGAAGCTTCATGAACCCACAATGCAGAGACCAAGAGCAAAAATAGCAAAATAAACCTAAAGTCCAGGAGTTCTATAGACTCAGAAGAGTATAATGAAGTTGACAGAGCTAAAGGCTCACAATAGGCAGGAGACAGAGAAAGACTGGTTTTCATGATCAGACAATTGCTAGTAATATTGGGAAGAAAAGCTGGGGACCAATAGATACAAGAGGTTTGTGAGTAAGCAGAAGGCAAGATTCAAATGCAGACCTTTCTTTCTGGAACTCTGTCAGTGAAAGAAGAGAGAGAGAAAAATATGTATCTAAATGAAGTAGAAATAATCCTGATAGAAGATTGCTTTGAAAGAGAGAAGATGCTAGTGCATTTGAAGAGTTAACCTATTTATGCCTGAGGTTGCAACTTTTTGAATTTTTGTGATTGGACTTTGGCAATGACCTTGAGCAGTAGGATATAAATAACTCCCACATGATTGGCATCCCAATCATGGAACACTGGGCACAAATTCAGAAGAACCTGAGGATGCTTAGAGAGAGGAGGACATATCTGAAGATCTCTGGTCAGAGGAAACTGAAAGGTATTATTTAGAGACCACAGGTAAGAATATTGGTTTTGGTAAAGTAGAGAAACATCAGTGATTTAAAGAAAAGATAAACAGGTGAAAATAGAAAGAAATTTCAAGGTACTGGGTCTAGCGCTGCTCTCATGTGCCTGCCCCAAATGACCTTGGCAGCTTATAGCTTGTTAATGCTGTCTGCCTAGGATTTTCCCATGAGTCACCCTACACCAGGGAGCATTACCCTGTGAAAACTGTCAGTCTGCCAGAACCATGTGACATCATAAAATGTAGACAATTCACTCAACACAGTCAATCAGCTGTTGCTGACAGTTCAGTACCACAGCATTCCTACTCATTGAAGGGTGTGTAAATTAAGAGATTAGGGTCAGGCAAGAATCTGGGGTATAATGTTGGGGGATATCACATAAGGGTGCTCAGAATGTTATCAATTTAAATCATGTTTCTAAGCATCCACCTACTTGTCATAGTTTTGTTTTTGCAACATTTAAAATATTTTGCCCCAACCAAAACTTCATTAGTAAAGTGTTATTCAGGGTCTCGATCCCCCATTACTAGGGTGAATTAGTGAAGAAAGGAGAACCCTTGATAATACTCAATTGGTTCTCCAAATTATCCAGAAAGAAAATGACTGAGAAAAAGAAATAAAATGACTTTTATTTCTGTACCTTTCAAATCAAGGAATTTATAATTCCTTATGGAGAAGGAAAGAATCCATTAATACCTTTTCCCTAAAGAGTCTCAAAAGAATTCCCTCGGCTCTGCCCATAAAATTGGACATTAAAAAATGTCCATGTCAATTGTGTCAGGTGTATGACTAGGCTTTTTTTCCCCTAGTGCATTCAAAGCCCCTATTCAGTGTCTTAAGCTAAGCCATGATTCTGAATTTGTCATTACTTCAATGGCACATACAAGGTTAGAGTAGTGGGCAAGCCCACCACAGGTACAGGCAATAAAGGTTGCACAGTCTGTAGAGAACAAGCAGCAATAATAAAACCTACTACAAGTTGATCTGCTTTTATTATCACCACATGCTGACAATTCTTAATTTGAGTGACAAAATACAACTCCCCACTAGACACCCTGCCCTCCCCAACTTTCTGTTCTGAGATGCTTTCACCGTCCCATTTTGTGTCAACCCCAGTGCATAACTATATAGGCTAAAGAAACACAATAGAATACTATTTAGCTTAAAAAAAAAAAAAGGAATTCTGTCATTTGCAACAATATGGATGAAACTAGAAGACACTATGCTAAGTGAAATAAGCCAGGCACAGGCACAGAGAGACTAATATTGCATTATCTCACTTACATGTGAAATGTTAAGAAGTGAAACTCATAGAAGTAGAAAGTAGAATGGTGGTTGCCAGAGGTTGGGGTGGGAGGGGGCTGAACAGGGAAAGGGGGGACATCAGTTAATGGGTACAAAGTTTCAGACAAGAGGAATAAGTTCTGTGATCTGTTGCATGGCAGGGTGACTACAGTTAATAATAATGTGTTATATATTTCAAAATAGCTAAAAGAGAGGATTTTAAATGTTCTTACCACAAAGAAATGATAAATATTTGAGGTAATGGATATGCTAGTTACTCTGATTTGATCATTCCACAATGTATTCATGTATGGAAATATCACATATCACTTTGTACCTCATAAATATATACAATATTATTTGTCCATTAAAAATGAAATAAAGCTAAAAAAAATTTTTTTTTAATAAATTCCATCTTAGTTGTTAATTCACCATGTTAAGTTCTGATTAATCCCAGCTCTGGAAATGCCTCTCAGATTTCTATTTCATGTACTGTTCCTTGTATGACAGCACATACTTACCATAAATCTCACTGGCAGGTCAAAACAACCTTGACGTTATCTACATGCCATAAATCCTGCCCTTACGAAATTGTCCAACACATCCCTTCTCACTGCTGCCCAAGGCATGACTTCTATTCAAAAAACCCTGTTAAATGTTTCTTTCTGAGTAATGGATTTGTCAGTTGCTGGTTTTTTGTTTTTTTGTTTTGCCTCTCAGCTTCCTCAACCTTTCTGGGTAGTTTTGCAAAGACTTGCCTACTGAAGAGCAACAGTTAACACTTCTGCCTCCAAGCTTCAGTCTGAAGACTATAGGGCCTTGAGACAGGAGATTAAGGGGTTTAGAGAAGGCTAAGCAGGCCACAAATGGCAAATGTAGTTCCTGAGGAACCTTAGTCTCCCAGTAAATCCAGACAGCCACAGGCAAAGCCCTTTACTCTCCCAACAGTGTTTTTTCCCCAGACAGCATTTCATTTCCCACACAGTTCTTGAAATTTCCATAAATATTTGATTCATATTAATGGGCTTGGCAATTAGGAAGTGGCCGATTATTGCAGATCATCTTGCCCAACATGCCTACAGAGCTGGGCACAAGGCTGGGACTGTCACAGAAAGGAGCCCCTGCCCCACTCCTCTTTACCTATTACAGCTCCTCCACCCTCACGTGTAACATGACTCTCCCTGCAGGCTTGAATACCTAAGAGCTGAGATGCCAAGTAAAATAAAAGTATTTCCTTGATTAAAAAAGTAGTTCGAAAAATCTTAAAGCATTAACATGTCAGAACACAAATTTACAATTAAATTAAAAATAAAGTTTGCATTACAAGTGTTAAAAAAATTCTTCCCTGAATATTATCCCATAACCTTTCACATCTCCAGAAAAAACTGTGAAAGAAAGTGAAATATCTTCCTCTGCAGACTGTTCTTAGTGAGGTGAAGAGGTTAGATGACTTATTGAGAATGGAAGACAGATCCTGGGACTTGTGCTTTAGAATTCTGAATATTAAACCACCTATATCTCTTGCCTCATCCTTTATGATAGGCACCAGATGTCAACAGGGTCCAAATATCAACTTCTAGGACAGCACCAACTAGCTGTGTCAGGACAAGATTGTGCTACTCAACCTCATTTTCAACATCCATGTGTTGGAATTGATATGAATAGGAAGTATGGCAATGCTCATACCAAAACTATTATCCTCAGCATGATGGAGAAGGTACAGGACACCTTATTAGCTTTCTCCCACCTTAATACCAGCTTACAGCCTCAAAGAGTCACCCATCACACCTAAACAATGCCCTAAATAAGTAAGTAGACATGGTGCTTGGCCAGGAAACTCATGTGCTGGAGGTTGGCTGATGTCATCAAAGTTTTCCTATTCCTTCAGGAACTACAAAACTCTAAGGCAGGAAATTAAAGGATTGAGAGAAGGGGTAACAAGAGGTAAATGGAAAATGTAGTTTCTGAGGACAATTCCTAAGAACCCCCTCTGGAGAGACTGGAGAGCGCTCATTCTATGACTGGGTTTGTTACTGAGAGATGGACTCAGCCCACGTCCACATGAAGGCTGGATCATGCTCAGGAGTTTCCCAGCATCAGATGAGCCCCCCTCTACCATCACCCCCACATATCAATAAAAACAAATTTCTTCTTTCTCATTTTGAAATTGAAGTGATTGTCCACTGGAGGATGCTGTATTTATGCACTGTAAAAACTTTAACAAATACTAATAATTACTAAAAAGTGTTAACTACCCAAAGGGCTTTAAATGATGTGAAAGACTATATCATGAAATCATTAAGAAAATCATGTTCACAAAGGATTTTTAATGACTCGACAAAATGATCTCAATGTAACATCAAAATCCTAAAGGTGGGCTACAAGACTATAAAGAAATCTAATCTCAAATTATTTTAGAAATGCAAATAAGCAAAAGACTAGAAGAAAATATGACAAAATATTAATATTATAGATGGGTTTTACGGGTAACTGAACATGTATCATTTTTCAATCAAAATAAGCAACAAAATAATATATGTAATAGATGTAGCCATATATAGTTAGCATTGTGTAAGTTTTTTTGTTTTATACACACATGCAACACTAATATAATAAACAGTCATTTCTAAAATGTGTTAAAATTGGGACAGGCATGGTGGCTCATGCCACTGTTAAAATTGGGACAGGCATGGTGGCTCATGCCACTAATCCCAGCATTTTGGAAGACCAAGGCGGGCAGGAGTTCAAGACCAGCCTGGACAACATGGCAAAACCCCATCTCTACTAAAAATACAAAAATTAGCTGGGCATGGTGGTGCATGATTGTAATTCCAGCTATTTTGAAGGCTGAGGCACGAGAATTGTTTCCATCTGGGAGGCAGAGGTTGCAGTGAGCCGAGGTCATGCCACTGCACTCCAGCCTGGATGACAGAGTGAGACTCTCCCTCAAAAAAAAAATAAATAAATAAATAAATAAAATAATGACAGCTTATGGACACATGGTTATTCAAAGTTTTTAAAAACTCTTTCAAATTTATTATTTTATCATTATGGTAATATACTAGACATACCAGAGGAAGTATAATTATTTTTAGCAAACAAATGATAAGAAAAAGAATCCAAATTAATGGGTATCAGGATGTAATAAAATATAAATCAGTGTTTAAGTAAGTTAAAATGTTAAGAAACCTCTACAACATCCAATGAGCAGAGTTTAAAGTAAAACACTGGTTTCTATACTACTTCTGGAGCTCATAAAACAAGAAAATACAACAACAAAAACACAAGAATCAGGCATAGCTCCTACCCATACAATATATTCCAACCCAGTCTTTTTTTTTTTTTTTTTTTGAGACGGAGTTTCACTCTTGTCACGCAGGCTGGAGTGCAATGGCGCCATCTCGGCTCACCGCAACCTCCGCCTCCTGGGTTCAGGCAATTCTCCTGCCTCAGCCTCCCAAGTAGCTGGGACTACAGGTGTGCGCCACCATGCCCAGCTAATGTTTTGTATTTTTAGTAGAGACGGGGTTTCACCATGTTGACCAGGATGGTCTCGATCTCTTGACCTCGTGATCCACCTGCCTCAGCCTCCCAAAGTGCTGGGATTACAGGCTTGAGCCACCGCGCCCGGCTCCAACCCAGTCTTAAATTCATGTAATGAATAATGAAATGGCCATGAGTACATCTTCCATTTCAGTGTGAGTCACAAGCCTTAAGTTCTTAGAACGTGTCAACTTATTCACATCTAAATCCTCTTACCTCCAGCAAGACATAAGCCTACGATGATCACTATAATGAAACCTAGGAAAATGGAGGTGACGATCATCCACAGTTTGCACCTTCCAACTACATTCTTATTACAGGAGCTCCAGGGGCTTTCCTTGTTAGCCTAGAAAGGCAGAGGGAGATTGTGAGGCAGTCATTTTGTTGCAACAGACATTTCTGAATACCTAGGATGGGCCAGTGACACAGAAATGAAGGCAGCAAGACCCTGACCTCAGGGCAACACTCTACTGAATCAAGTTTACAAATATATACATCAGAGGCAGAACAGAACCTCACAAAGAAGTTAGCAAGAAAATGCTCTGGGGGCTCTGAGGTGGGGAGAATAGGCGGGATTTTGAAAGATGGGTTTTTGAAGGCCTTCCAAACCCAGGAAGGAGCATCCACAGTGTTGATTCGTAATGGAACTGGCCAGCAGACTAGTCTGCTGATTGGAATGTGGCTTTCAGAGGTAAATAATGAAAGTTGAGATTAGAGAGAGTGAAAGGCTGGGAGCACACTCAGAGGATGTTGATTGCTGTCCCCGAAGAGATTGGACTTAATTGGGTAAGTTGAAAGTTTTGAAACACCAGAGCCTAGTTGAAAATTAAGGGAAAATGATGTGTAGTTTCGAGTGGAAACACCAAGAAAAAACTACAAGGGTACTGCTGTGGCCTAGGTTCTAGGTAAAAAAGTGCGAGGAAGGGAAATGAAAGGACAGGTGAAAGAGACAACAGGAAATAAGCTGCAAAGGCTGGGTGAGAAGGCTGGAGGGAGACAGAGGTGGGGTCAATGAAAACAAGTACAACTGCTATGGTTTATTGAGCACCAGTGTCATTTCACTTAATCCCGACAGCCCCTCAGGGTGTGCACTAGCCCATTTCAGAGACGCAATTCAGAGAGGTGAGCCAGGACCAATCCTTGCTGTGTGTCTCCACAAAGCTCTCCAACTCTCCCTTTTGTCCAGAGTCTCCCAGCTTCCCTGTATGGAGCTCCGGTTTATGAGGGTGTCATGGAGGGCGCCTCCTTCCCCTATATGGTCCCATGACTCTTCTACTTCCCACTCCACCATTAGGTAATTCTTACATACAGACCACAGGAAACGACAGAATACAATGGAAAAAAATATGTTTCTGTATCTAACACACTTGGATTCCAAACCAAGGTATATCACTTAAAGGCAAGGTGGCTTTAAGCAAGCTACTGAAACTCACAGGCCCCAAAGTCCTCAACTTTAAAATATATAAATACTAAATGTAGCTCACAGGATTGTTGCAAAAACTAGAGATAATGGACACAAAGCATCTGCTAAACAATTACTGGGAGCTCAGCTGAAGGGCGAAACCCGCCTCAGTCATTCCTCAGTGTTCGCTGGCACTCCAGGAGGCTCACTCCTGACTGACACCTGGCCTGCTTTCTCTCCCATTCTTATTTTGGTGGTGGCCATCAGAAAAGGAAGCGGTCAGTCCACATTTGGACTGTATTTCCAACCTTCTCAATTAGAGGCACCCAAGTCTAGCTGCACATCAGAATCCCTGGGGGAAGATTTTAACTGACACATACCTAGGCCCCACCTGTGCCTAGTGGACCAGATTGTAAGGGAGGTGGGAGCAGGCCATGGCTTGTAATTTTAAACCTTCTGAAGTGAATCAATTGATTTAATAGGGCTGAGACCTCTGGTCTGAGGCTTCCCACCCTTCAGGAGCTAGGTCAAATCTTCCCTTTAGTGGAAGCCTCCCTCCCCACCTGCCCGCAGTGAGATCTTCTAATACATGAACTGTCCACATAGCCCACCTGCTGCTGCCACTGACCGCCCTGTCTGGTTTCAGGTTCAAATACAAACAGAGACTAGCCTTATCTTTCTAGGTAAACTGAAACCACATAGAGGAAGCGTGCTCTTAAACGTCCCTGTTCTTATATTCCACACCTGTGCCTCCTACAGGTAATATACATTTAACAGTTGTGTGCTGTTTAGTTGTAGAGGGCTCTAGAAATTTTAAGAGTGGACTTTGAGAAAATCTAGAGGAGGGGCTTACATTGGATTTCCTAAGTGCACCTTACACTGACTCTGAGGCCCAGCCTGTCACAGGCGCCAGGGGAGCACTAAAGGCCCTGAGGAAATCTTTTTTTTTTTTTTGAGACAGAGTCTAGCACTGTTGCCCAGGCTGGAGTGCAGCGGTGCGATCTCAGCTCACTATAACCTCTGCCTCCCCTGTTCAAGTGACTCTCCTGCCTCGGCCTCCCAAGTAGCTGGGATTACATGCGCCTGCCACTATGCCCAGCTAATTTTTGTATTTTGAGTAGAGACAGGGTTTCACTGTGTTGGCCAGGCTGGTCTCAAACTCCTAGCCTCATGATTCACCCGCTTCGGCCTCCCAAAGGGCTGGGATTACAAGCGTGAGCCACTGTGCCTGGCCCCTAGGCATATCTTGACAAAAGAAAACCCTCTTGAGTTAAGTGCATTTCTAGAGTCCAGGGATAGGTCACCTCTCATCCCCACTCAAAACCTGCAGAAAGCCAGGGGAAGGCACACAGGCAAAAGACATCCCAATACAAGGAATCTCTAACTTCTCAGGGGACAGAAACATCTCCCCACTTACACAGCTCCTGAGGCCAAAGGCCTGGTGCTGTTTTCAGCCTTCACACAAAAGGCAGCTGGGACCCATAAAGATTAGCACAAAAGGAAACATCTAGTTTCAAATGAGCTATAGAATGAGTGTCAATGCACGTCCTCTGCCTCCCAGTTCAAGCGATTCTCCTGCCTCAGCCTCCCCAGTAGCTGGGATTACAGGCACCTGCCACCATGCCCAGCTAATTTTTGTATTTTTAGTACAGACGGGGTTTCATGTGTTTACTTATGCTGTCCCTTAGAGATCATAAAGCAGGACTCCAGCGGTTGAAAAAAACCACTAATTACTCTGTGACTTCCTGGAGGACCTCAGCTCAAAATTATACAGCCCTCATCTGTAGGAAATGCCTCTTCCTGCAGCCTAGTGCCCTCATTGACCTGTCCTCAGCTCTAACAGCAAGACCGCTGAGCACTTCCCTTACATGATTAATATTCACGGACTTTATGTCATTATAAAATTGTCACTACAAAAAATAAAAATTTTTAAAAAGCCAGGCATGATGGTTTACACACATGGTCCCAGATACTGAGAAGTCTGAGGTAGGAGGATCACTTGAACCCAAGAGGTCGAGACTAGGGTGAGCGATTAGCGTACTACTGCACTCCAGCCTGCGGGGCAGGAGTGAGACCCTGTCTCAAATGAAAAAGGAAACACACACACCCACACAAAACTGTCAGACACGCCCAGCCAAACAATTGTGTGTACAGTGCTTCTCAGCTGTCTGCACATCAGAATCAGCTGAAGAATTAGTATCTTTTAGAGGTACCCCCAGGAGCTTCCAATGTGCCCTGGGGGTAAGGAGCCTCTGACATAGTAGATGTGTGCTACTTGTGCCATCTGAGTCTTGCCTCAAAATTGGATCATGAAGACACATTGCCTTCTTCACTGGCTTCATCTCCCTTGCCCAAATTCTAGGTGGTGAGGAGAGGCCACAGGTAGATTCTTCTGCAAGGTGCCTTCCGGAGATCTTGCAACTGAATCTTACATTCTATGATTGTTTTACATGGCTCAATAATTGATACGTGCAAACTGCATCTTATATTCTGTGATCGTATTATACGGCTCAAGAATTTTCGGGACTTTCCTGTGAACATTCCCCAGGTATTCATAACCGTCTTTAGATAAAGGTCTAAATACATGGCACAGCCGGGCGCGGTGGCTCAAGCCTGTAATCCCAGCACTTTGGGAGGCCGAGGCGGGTGGATCACGAGGTCAAGAGATCGAGACCATCCTGGTCAACATGGTGAAACCCCGTCTCTACTAAAACTACAAAAAATTAGCGGGGCATGGCGGCACATGCCTGTAATCCCAGCTACTCAGGAGGCTGAGGCAGGAGAATTGCCTGAACCCAGGAGACGGAGGTTGCGGTGAGCCGAGATCGCACCATTGCACTCCAGCCTGGGTAACAAGAGCGAGACTCCATCTCAAAAAAAAAAAAAAAAAAAAAAAAATACATGGCACAGGATCCTGCAACAGCGGCAGGATACCTATCTCTTGGATCCCAAAAGTTTTTCTTCTTTTTGACTCAATCGGGAACAGATATTACACAGATCAGGGAAAATTTTCTTATAGGTAGAAAACTCTTTATAATATTCATTGTGGGATTTAATCCACTTGTTTGATCCAAGCACAAAAAAGCCAGTTGATTCTTGTCCTAAACTGAACAACACGTGACAATGGAGCTAATTTTTAGCTAGCCCATAGAAATAAATCTTACCTCCCTCAAAACTATCAATTTACTGGTTTGTTATTATTCAAATGATGCCATCACTTAAAATGCCTCTGGGACTTCTATTTGAAAACCGAGTCAGAGGCCCTGTAATAAGCCATAAAAGAAAACTAGCCTCACTCTATTACTCATAATTTCTTTCTCATTTTTGACCCAACCAGATTGCCATATTTACAGTGACAGCAGGCAAAGCAGAGTTCAGTGGCTTGTATTCCTTTGTCTCAAGTGCCAAGCACAGATGACAAAGGGAAAGAAGTTCTTTCTGCTGCTTTTGTTCACTCTCCAACCACAGCTCTTCCAAGGAGGAAGAGAGATGTCTTCTTACCAATCATTCCAGAATGGTTCCCAATTCCTCACCCATCCATCCGCACCTCCATCATTCCCGATGTGATACTCAACTCCTAGCTCGTTTAAATTACCTAATTACAAATTACCTAACTTATAGAAATTAGTAGTAATTAATAATTGAGGCAACTATAAATAAGCATCAATTATATATGACATATATTTTAATTAAATGAAGATAGATGATAGATAGAGTATATCAACAAAAACAGCATAGGTTTGAGACCTTAAAAAAATACATTCAAGCTTCAGAGGCACCACTGAGTGAACCTGAGCATTCTGGTAACTCTTCAAAGCCTCCCTCAATTTCTTCACTCAGCATCTTCAATCTGACAAATCAGATTGAACACTGGCACCTTCCTCTTAAATTAGTTGTGATAATTAAACGCATTTATGCATCAAAGGTGTTTGTCACAAGACAGTTACAAAACAGGGTTAATGAAAATACATGGACTTAAGCTGCGTTTCAAAATTGGAAATCTTATACAGTTCAAAGAGACCAACACACAAAATTCTTGTGTCTGAATCTCGTCTGAATCTTTTTAATGAGCCTATATTTATTGACTTTTCCAACTGAAACACACTTCATTTTATTTGATAGAACCAAAGAGAACGATTAGCACATTAGGCAAGGCTTTTTTTTTTCTCTTTGTGAAAGGTTTCCCAGTCCAAGCATTCCCTGAACACACTCCAAATGCTCCTGTAGCCCTTCACCTTCACTCCATCCTGTTGCTGAGGACAGCTCTCCTGCTGGGTGACCTACAAAGCTAACTTACAAAGAAGCGTAGGGTATTTGTACATACCTGACTAATGAGGGCATCACAATAACATGAAAGAGCAATTGCTACAGGGTAGGTGCTAAAGAATTATAGAATACTGATAACCCTGCATGGATTTGACATGTTCTACCCATCAGCTGTTTTCAACAAGGCATTCCTGGGCTTCACAGTAGCCGGAGTAGGCACACATTACCACTACGGGACAGCCTTGCCCCTGGGACACACTTTTAAGTGGTGAAACTGTCACCAGATCTCTGGATCAGTTCCAAGCTAGGGAGTCTTTAGGGTGTCCAGGTCTATCTAATCTGAGGCAAGTATTTCAACTCCCATTCCTAGACACCGTCCTGGAGGACCCATACAGCAAGTTCACAGTTGTGGCCACTTGCACTGGTGACCAGCCTGTCTTCGTTCAAACTTCATTCTTCTGTGGCATTCATATTTTATTCAGAAATAAGTTTCCAAATGACTCTCCAGAGTACCTATAAAAGCGGACTTTGCAATAGTTCCAGGAATCGATGTAAACAAAAGCAATGCTTTCAACTTTCGAATTTCCTGCCTATCCCTAAAATCAACAGCTGGGCAGCCAAAAAGTTGGGGGTGGAGGAGTGGGGCCTCGAAAGATCAGGTCGGGGCTCTATATGAGGAGTTCTGTGTACCCAGAAAACCTCAAGCCAATCTTAGGGGTTAATCAGAAGGTGGATGGCTGGGAATTCAAAGCTCTGATGTTTTACAAGTCTTTGATGAGAGTGAATAATGTTCTCATCATTGCTAGGGTTGAATCCGAAAAGAGCGTGTGGCCTAAAAATCGCCAGGGACTCTCTTAGGGATTGAGAGAAGGTAAAGGCAAAGTGGGCGAAGTCTCATCCCTCCACACAAGAACTTTGAAATTACTTTCTTTCAACTGAACAGGGCAAGTTCAACCCCCGCCGATCCCCACACCCCAGCCCTACAGCTTCTCCTTCTGACTGCTCTCCCTCCTCTGTGCTCTCCCCTATCTCTCTTCCTGCAGAACCAAATGGCCAGGCTGGGAGAAGGCCGAAAGTGCTTGAGGGATGGTAGGCAGGGAAGGGGGCTGGGGGCTGCGACAAGGAGGGAGAAGAGCGGCAAGACAGTGAAGGTAAGAGGGAGGCAGAAGACATTCCGAGAGAAGGAGGACACTCAATCTGTCATTCTCATTCTCTCTACTGGAAAAAAGAAAAACTGAATTAAAAGTTACATGACTTTAAAAAACTACCTGTCTCCGGAGTCAGTCTCTGAAGACAGCAGCGGCCACACGTCACCAGTAGGATCCCCGAGTGCCTCGGGGGTCGGAGGGCCCCGAGGGCTCGGGAAGGGACTGCTCGGGCCGGAAGGTGTCGCGGTGACTCGGCTCCGTCCGGAGCAGTCGCGCACGCCCCGCCCGGCTGGAAACCCGAAACTCGCGGGTGCCAGGCCCGGGTCCCGCCGTCCCGCCGCCGGTAAGCTACGGCCGGCGCCAAGGGGACCTTACCTCGGCCGGCAGGGCCACCTCGTCCAAACGGACGGCACCATTGAGAGGCGTGTGCTCGTCTGGCTGCCGCTCCAGCGCCGACAGCTCCAGCTGGACTACGGGCGGCGAGGGTTGGGCCGGGTCCATGGGCCGGCCGTGAAGGTCTGAGCGGCTCCGCGGGAGGCCACACCGCAGGCAGAGACCGGAGTGACTTCCCCGCCTCCTCCTCCCCCGCTGGGCGGGGCGCCGCGGACCTCAGGCGGCGGGAGCGGGCCGGAGCCGACAGGAGGGGCGCGCGGTGAGTGGCGGCCACTCCCTGGATCCCGCGGAGTAGAGCACCTGAGGCCCTGCCCGCCGTGGGTTCCAGAGCCGAGGGCTGTTTTTCTGGTTTGTTCTCGGCGCTGCCTGCTATGCCTTTCCCTGCGCCTGCAGATGCAAACCATCTCAGCTTACGGTCAGCCTGGGTGTCGGTAAGGAAAGGATGGGCCCGGCCGCTCCGTCCAACCGAGGAAAATTTGCGATCTAACCCTAAGAACTGCTGGCTTGTTGGGGTTTGCCACAGTCCTCGCGGCCTAGTAAAAGGTCATTCATTCAATCGACAAATAACCATGCCTCGTGCCAGCATGGTGCTAGGTTCTGAGTATATGAAGATGAATAATACACACCAACACACTTCAAGTCCAGAGTCAGGCCCAGAGACAGTATTGTGTGGTGCTGGGGACAGCGGACTCTGGAACCAGTCTATCTGGGTTATTCTCCACCCAAAGGGTTCCTCACTGTGAGACCTCGGGCTTCAACTCTCTGTGCCAGCATCCTCACCTGGAAAGTTGGCGTAATATTTATCCCCTCCTAATGTAGTTGTTACCAGGATTGCAAGAGCTGCTGTAAGCAAAGCAGTCAGAACAGCGACTGACACAGCAAGCACCCATAAATGTTGACCATTATTATTTATCTTTGCGGGGAGGGGCCTTACAAACACACACACACAATCTCCTTGACGCCCTATCTATAGATCAGAACTTCCGGTTTAGTTAGCCTGGGATTACATTTGCCAAGCACAGCGTGGGTTGGGCCAAGGGCCTCACCTCTCAAGCTTCTGTTCAGAATAGTCCTGCTCCCTACTTCTCACCCCCACGCAACACACACACACACACACACACACACACACACACACACACACACACACAGACCATTAACAAGAAACATGTAAATCAGCTCCACTCCAAATATGTTGACTTGAGTCGAAGTCTGGCATCTTCACCGCCTGCTGTTGAGACACAGCCTAGATATCCTGTCTCCAGTTGTCTGGTGCCTGCTACCAGACAGATCCCCTTGAACTTTGGATCTATCCACCTGCTAAGGGAGTCGGGTAGTGACTCAGCTGCTGGCCCGCACTGACTTCTGCTCTAGTCAGATCCTGCAGGAATCCGGCTGCACTCTCAGCTGGGATTTTTGAACAGGCTTTTTAACTAAGGAGCAAAGGTTAAGGGAATCAACAAGGAATGGTGGGGTACCCAGGGACTCGCAGTAGCGAGAAGCTGTTAACACCCCTAGGCCTAAAAGGGACTGGAGACTGATTAAGAACTAAAGCCAGTGAAGGGTGTGGGAATTTGGGGGGAGGTCTTGATAGGATCTGTAGTCACAAAAACATGCAGACCTGACTGGAAGCACTGAGACCTCTCAAACTTCTGATTCTCCCCACCCCTATTCTTACCCAGGGTCCAGAAAACTGTTCTCATAGTTCCCTCATTTGATTGCAGGAGTTCAACCTAAATGTGAGATTTTTTTCTCATATCAGATGGTTAGTAGTTCTCGTCCAAGCCTGGTTTCTCCAGGCGCAGATACCTAAAGTCTCCTTCACTCCCCAGAGAATTAAAAAGCAACTGTTTCTGTCTCAGGCACATCCTAAACCACATCTTCTAATGCCTTTTGAGGACTGTTAAGCAAGGTTTATATGTTCTCTTATTAGATTTGAATGCATTTCCATCATTCCATATGCCTAACCCGTGTCCTCATGGTACGGTGGAAGGAGTATAAGTTCTGAAGGCAGACAGAACTAGAATCAAATTTAGACTCTCACTATGTCTGTGTTCTTGGGCAAGCTGTTTAATATCTGTCTATTTTCTTATAAAATGATTCCAACCTAGCAGAGTCAGGAAGATTAAGGTAAGGCATTTATTCCTGTGCCTGAAAAATGAAAGGATCTCAATAAATGCTCCCTTACATTCCCTGACTATGTCTTTGTAACTAATCCCCACCCTCCCTCAACTCTTAGCACTCAGAACTAACCTTTGACTCAATGTTTTCTTTTGACATTGATTTTTCTTCCTGTCCTGTCCTGTTTTCCTGATCACTGACACTTGCTGACACCTCCCATATTACCTGAACTACTTAAATTCTTATTTGCAACCTGTTCCTCTTCCTGTTTCTGTTAACTGCAAATTTCTTAATCTCCAGACAGCTGACCTAGAATGCAGATGAGAGTCCCAACACCTACCTGAAAACTTTTTTCGTCCTGCCAGTTTGACTCACACTAAGGATTCAGAATAAGTTAGAAAGAGGTGTTTCTCCCTGGAGGTACAACCAGCTTTAGATTAAACAATTCTGATGAAAGTCAGGCATTTGTGAATGAGAAACCAAACTCTACGTACATTTGTTTTTGTAATTCCTTCAGAATTTATTTACATAAGGGTAGCTTTTTAAATGTACTATTATTTCAAAAATAATTTCTTTACTATTAGGTTTGAAGAGTCCAATTTAAATAACATTAAAAAATTAAAACATATTTGCTGACCAATATAATATTTTCAATGTTGCTCTTTTGTAATAGTACTTGATCTTCTTCTTAAATCCTTTTAAGAAGCAAATTAATGGTTATCATATAAACCAAAAAACAATGTAACATCATCCGAGTGATATCACCAATATGCCAAATTATCTCATCCCCTTCAAATAGGTCTGTGACTCTTGAATATGCAGCAGTTTGTTCCTGTGTGTTGTCAGATGACAAGCAGTACTACTTCAAACATCAGCAACTGGGCCAGCCGCTCAGGCTAATCAAGTAGAAAACAATTGCGAAATGGTTGGTTTGTGGTGCTTCACTGTGCTATTTTCAAGGCACTGTGAAAGAGGGCATGAGTCCCTACAAATTCTCCCCTGTAATATGGCACATGAAATGCTTCTGTCTTGGTTTATGAAGGCCATTCCACTCTGCTAACAAAACCAATCTTGAGACTTGCCTTACTTTACACCTTTGCAGGAATGAAGTGGATATCCCACATCATTCAGGTTCTAAATACATCTTAACATGCAATATCCAAATAAGTTAGGTTTGTTTTTCAACCTTTTCCCTGCCTCAGCACTGCTAAGGAACATAGTGTACTCACTTTAATACCAGTGGTAGTGCATACACGTGCTTTCAAAAACTCCCTCTGATGAATCTGATAGATCATGCCAGCCCTCCTCCGTCCCCTAACTGAGATCACAAACTTATGCAAAGGTTTTCATGTATTTTGTGAAGAGCAATTCTACACCCTAGAAATGACCATAAAGTAGAAAGTACAACTCACCTTGTATATAGGTCACAGCCATCCAGACAAAATAAATGTAGATTATACGAACTATCAGCCAGTTTACTCTTCTGTCTAGTGGATTCAGTAGCCAAGTCCTCCCTTTTGAATTAATGGTACACTTGGCCCTCTGAATTACACTATCATATAGCCAGTTTACTGAAACCTTTGGGGCCTATTCATAAAGGTATTATTAAGATGCTTTATCCTTAATCTGAGGGAACAGTCTTTTAACAAATCAAAATATGTTCTATGAACTGAAAAATTTATGTGGCCTGGGGGATGACACCTTTTGCTCTCTTTTTGCTGTTACATTAAGATTTTCTAAGGTTCTGTGCAATATTCTATCAATAGACTATACCTGATAATAGTATTGTTAATACTCCTTTGACTTTGTAACAGGAAAACAAATATCACCCCTTTTTCTGTTGTTTTCACTTATTTGGTGGTACTGTCAATTCTGGCTTCTGTGAAGTAAAAGAATATTCTGATATCAACTATGAAACCTTCTAAATCAAGACAAAATAAATCAAGAACTAAGATACATTGAGAGTATGTATAGGTTTACAACTATGTAAGGTATTATAAGAGTGCCTGCTGTTGAGACACAGCCTAGATATCCTGTCTGCAGTTGTCTGGTGCCTGCTACCAGACAGATCCCCTTGAACTTTGGATCTATCGGCCTGCTAAGGGAGTCTGAAAGTAAAAGAAAGTCTCAGCCACTGGGGTTTTAGAAAAGAACCAAAAGCCAGATGATAATATTTCTGAAAAATTTCACTTTCACAACAATCATTCAAAATTTCTTTGCCTTTTTTCTGCTGACGAGCATTACAACAATTTCTCTGAATCTCATATACATGCTTTTGATTCAGTTACCATGATGCTTTATTCTGCCATTTAGTAAAGGTGGCTGTCAGTTTTGTTGGTGGGTTGTTTCTCTGTACACAACATTACCATGTGCCATGGCTGAAGATGGTCCACTATGATATGGTTAGACAAAATTGGATTGTAAAGCAACAATATAGGTACTTTTTCTGTCAATAACTGAATTTTGCTTTATTTGCATTTGCAAAGGAGATATTTTGTGCATTTAGTTTCTTGAAATTGCTGAAGGTCAGGTATGGTTTTTGTTGGAATTTCTTATTTTAATAAGTCAAATTTGCTCTAAGTTTTATGAATATCTGAACACTGAATAGGGACATAGAAGAAGGATCCCTGAACATCTCTCTCATTTTTTATTGTTTTTAGAGGCTTGGTTTATAACATTACTTTAGGTTTCTTCCATCTCTGAATCAATAGACTTTTGATACATAAGAATGAATATAGTTATTTTCTTGGAAAAACTTGTTATGGAATACATATTAATCTCTCAATAAGTATTAAATGTATGCAATTTGACATTTCCAGTTGAAAAAAGTAAGGGACTCATTTTATTAATAATTATTGCATCAGTTTAAAGTATCTATTTTTAACATAAATCACAGTAAAAATCCAACTAGTACAATTACAAAAGAGAAGGGACATATTTATGAATCCAGGGAACAAAGTTTGACACCCTTGTGTAAACACCAGGAAAATTTGGTCGTCCACATCCATGTCCCCAGCTAACAATGCCAGTCAAAATCCATCTTCCATCACTTTTTCTTCGACAAGCTAGAGGTCCACCTGAATCTCCCTACACAAAACAATAATGTAAGTAGAAAGTAAATTTGTCTTATGATCATCAGTTTCATCTTTATTGCATCTAATGAATTGTGTTCAAGCGTCCTGTTATGACAGATTTTTGCTTGGCTGATCCCATTTGGGAAGTGTCAAAAATGAATGTGAAACTCCTATCATTTTAGAATTTTTCTGCCTATAATCAAATAGTTGTGTTCGTTAGAAAAAACATGATTCTTTAGGCCAAGAATAACATTAGAAACTTCTTATTGGAGAAAACAACTCTCACATACCCCTAAACAAGAATAAACCTAATAAAGGAGTGGTGGCGGTGGTGGTGACGGTGGTGGTGGTG
>NW_016107516.1:1888799-1893255 GCF_001604975.1 Cebus imitator
TGGTGGTGGTGGTGGTGGCAGTGGTGGTGATGGTGGTGGTTGTGGCAGTGGTGGTGGTGGTGGCGGTGGTAGTAGTAAGGGCTAACATTTAGTGCTAGCTGTGTGCTAAGAATTGTTTAAAGTCATTTAATCCTCACAACAACCTTATGAAGCATGGTTATCTCGGAAGGTTTACTTCTACCTCTGGACCATGCAACTCCAATGATTGGCTCACAGCCCCGTGGAGGGGAAGAGACCCTATTTAGTTAGCCAGGTCCAGTGAAAAAACCCTAACAACTACCGGCCCACAGTCATCACATACAAATCACTGTCACTTGAGAGTCCTTTCTGATATCTCAATTCCTCTAAGCGAAGGCTTAAATAATTAAAAGTATAAGCATAATTTCCACAGTACTAGTCCTTTAAATTATAATATGTAGGTTTTATTTTCCTATTTCAGAGAGTAGATAATCTTGCAATTTACTCAGAGGCAACAAATTTGCCCATGTATCCAAATTATGATCTTATACCTCATTAGGAAAATTCCAACTAGTAGGGAAACTGGGCTCTTTATTCTAATTGCCACCATATCAACTCTACTAAGTTTAACAAGTAAACACTGGTAGCTGTGTGGAACAGGGCTATGTAACTGACTAGCTATGGGAAGCACCCAAAATAGAATACCCTGAGCATTAGAGAGGCAAGGGTTCAAATCCCAGCTCAGACATTTACACTTACTAGCTGTATGACCTTGGGCAATTTACTTACCCTCTCTGTGCCCAGTTTCCTCTTCCATAAAATGAAGAAAAAATAATCATTGGAATGAATTTATGTAAAGAACCTAGCACAGTGCTTGCCACAAAATAGGAGCTCAGAAGACAGAAGTCATTATTATAGGATGAGTTTTTGTGGCATCATGGCTAAGGTTGTGGAAGGATGAAAGAGCCGTTCCCACTGTCCTACTCGCCTTCTAAATCAGGGGTGTTCAATCTTTTGGCTTCCCTGAGCCACACTGAAAGAAGAAGAATTGTCATGGACCACACATAAAATATACTAACACTAATGATAACTAATGAGCTAAAAAAAATTACAAAAAAAATCTCATAATGTTTTCAGAAAGTTTACAAATTTGTGTTGGGCCACATTTTAAGCCATCCTGGATTGCATGTGGCCCATGGGCCCTGAGTTGGACAAGCTTGCTCTAAAGCATCTGTTTTACTCTTTGGCAATCATGTAGGTAACTGCACAGATTGGAATCTCAGAAATGTCTCCCCAAAGGTGGCTTCCAGCTTTACCACTGCCAAGGGCCTACAGAGTGACCTACAAATGAGTACTCTTTGCTACCTCTTCATTCCTCTCTTCTTTCCCCTAGCATACGCTTCAAAGGAGTGAGTAAATAAAAACCCTTTGCATTTTAGAAATTAAATGGCAGCTGCTAAGGAAGTAGGAAATAAATTGGTTATAAGAAAATTATGGCAGAGCCGGGCGCGGTGGCTCAGGCCTGTAATCCCAGCACTGTGGGAGGCCGAGGCAGGTGGATCACGAGGTCAAGAGATCGAGACCATCCTGGTCAACATGGTGAAACCCCGTCTCTACTAAAAATACAAAACATTAGCTGGGCATGGTGGCGTGTGCCTGTAATCCCAGCTACTCAGGAGGCTGAGGCAGGAGAATTGCCTGAACCCAGGAGGCGGAGGTTGCGGTGAGCCGAGATCGCGCCATTGCACTCCAGCCTGGGTAACAAGAGCGAAACTCTGTCTCAAAAAAAAAAAAAAAAAAAGAAAATTATGGCAGAATGGTGAATGTTGATCTCATCCTCTAAATATTGAAGGAAAATACATGGAGCATATCATAGAAAACTGAGCTCTATAGAATCAATTATTTCAATACCTCTCCATGACCTTAGGCAATTGGATTAAAATTAATATCTGAGCAGCTCAGATGAGTTAAGGCAAGTACCTGCCCTGGTTATTTCCCAGTGTTATGTAATTAAGTGAGAAAGCATTTATGGAAAGCACAAAATGTTAATCAAGGGAAAGGTACAATGACTTACTTTGCAGGCATCTCTCTTGCCTGACATTACGCCTGCACAGAGCATCCGAGAAGTGATGATCCCGTAGGTGGAAACACAGAGAGTTTGATCAATGACCTCTACCTCTGCTTGCTGCAGAACAAGGGAGCCTTTATTATCTGGAAAACACATTGGAAGTAGAAGCGTTGTTAGTGGTAATGGCTACATGTATTCAGGGCTTCATATGAAAAGTTAACACACATTATCTCCTTTTACCCTCATAGCAGCAATTCTTTGAGGTAAATTCTACTATCATCCTCATTTTGCTGATGAATAAATGGAGTGTTAAGAGACTAAAGGACTTGCCTGGTGACACACAGCTGGCAAGTAACACAAAAGTCAGACCCAAGGTCTGACTCAATTACTTGAACAACTGTGCCATATTCCTCACCATTTCCCTCCTGTTTTCAGTAGGATAGTGAGTCAGCACCAGTTATTACCAATATCTACTATTCAAGAGAGCTCTTTAACAGCATAACTGATGTATAGGAGTCTCTGATGAACCATAAAAACCCAACAGTTTGCATGTAGCCCTTTCACTTCCTTTTGAACCTACCTAGCTAAAAAGATTCAGAAAAATAAGCACACACACACATACTCAGACTTATAAATAAAACATCTCATAAGTTGGTTGGGAAGACACTTTCCTTTTATGATATACGATAATGTAATCAAAGCACTGAGCCCAGTAACCTATCAAAGTTACAAGTGTTCAGTCAGCTGCCTTCCCTCCTTAGGACCCTGAGACTTCAGTGGACCCAAACTGGTGGTGAGTATTACTACTTCAATAACTAAATGAAAGCAGTGAGAAGCTACCTTTGAGAAGCTGCCGACACTTTAGAGTGTCAAAATGAGGCTACAGGGTAAGGTTCAAGAATTACAGACACTGTGTGTGTCCTAAACCCTTGAAAAGGATGGCAAAAGAATGTGAGGTTATTGGAAGATCAAGGGAAAATATTAGCACTAGCATTTGAGGAGACATTCACAAAGCACTGGATTCTTCCCCTCACTATATATTCAGAATCCCACCTTAAATCCTGGACCATGAAAAACCTTGGCAGGGTAGATGTAGGGACTTCCCTACTATACAGCCTGATCTTTGTGCATATTGAAAAGATGTCCTCTCAGGTCAGAGGAATTGCAAAAAGGTATCGTCTCTGGGTGGACTGAATCCGGGCTGGTATAAGCTCCAGGCCTGAATTTTTGGTTTGGGAACTAAGGGAAGGCTGGAGTTCAGACCTCACTCTTATCCCTTGGCCAATTGCATAGGTGCAGGACATACTCACATAATCTTTCAGACTGTTGCCTATGAGTTGACATAGTGGAATGTGTATGTGTGTCCTTCTCTCCTTTATAAATGAATCACTTCTTTGAATGAAAACGGAGGAATTGCTCCTTCTCTAATGAATAACATAGCATACTCTTCAGAGTGTGACAAGGGCCCATAACTATCTAGCCAATCCTGCCTTGCTCATACACAGTCCTCTCCCTCTTTGAGATGAGCCCTTCTTTTGAAGCAGGTAGAAAGCATCGTTAAAAAGGAAAAATAATACCGTCCTCCAATCCAACCTTCCAGAGTTGTCAGGAGGCTCAAAGGAGATGATATACACAAACCCTCTCTGTGAACCCTAAAGCTCTACATAAACACCTTATCATCCTCTGAAGGGGAAGGGCATAACCACTCATTCATACACACACCTGCTTCATGCCTTCGCCCCCAGCCAGTTACCCAGCACTTCTCCCCACTGCGAACTCTCTGGCCAGAAGGAGGAATGCATATTGGCTGAATGAGCTGTTTCAAGGTCTCAGGCCAGGCAATACTGAGCTGTAGCAAAGCGATATCATAATCGAAAGTCTGACTGTTATAGTACTCATGGACCACAATTCTTCTCAACGGGGAGACAAACTTGGCGTTCCCCTGAACATACATCCCAAGGTGTGCAGTCCATGGTGTGGGATCTGACAGCCTGATAGAATAGTAATGAAACACAAAGTTAGCAGCTTAAAGAACCATATATCGTTTGCAAACAAGCACTCTAAATAGTTGAGGGCTGAAAAAGAAGGGCCTGACTTCCCTTACTATAGCCACCGGCCCTGTCTAGGGACTATGGCAGAAATCATAATTGTAGGCCTCCCTTTTCTCATTAATAAAGCCAGAAATGAAGTAAGCTGTAGTAGGAGTGACAAGTTATAGAAAATTCATTCAACAATATCCTCAGCAAGCCTGGACATTTTCTTGCCGCTCGTATTCCACAAACCACACACAGGTCAAGAATGTTGGTAACTAGGCCGGGCGCGGTGGCTCACGCCTGTAATCCCAGCACTTTGGGAGGCCGAGGCGGGTGGATCATGAGGTCAAGAGATCGAGACCATCCTGGTCAACATGGTGAAACCCCGTCTCTACGA
>NW_016107516.1:1893519-1909978 GCF_001604975.1 Cebus imitator
AATTAATTTGTTGCATTCTTCCTATTCATGCTGACAATGGCATTTGATGGAGAACCCTACTACCAAATTTAAAGGATGTGAATACCAAGATAGATTAGCAATCAAAGTGTTATAAGCAGGAACTTAATGAAATTCCTTCTGGCAAACTACCAGAAGCCTTAATGATCACTACTCTTACTGCTCAACAATGCCCATTCATAGGGTCACCAACCCCCATTCCCATCAGTCTTTCGAGAATCCCAATCTTGACCCCCATGACCTTGCACAAGTCACAAAAGGACTTGTAATCTCCATGTTAGACTTCCATCTCCATCAGCATAACAGTGGGGGCAGAGGGTGGGAGTGAGGAAAATGAGGAAGCCCCAGAATTTTGCTCACCAATCTGCTTAGCTGATGTCTCATGAGTGGCAGTGGACACCCAAAGAAATATTAGGGTTAACACATTATTTGGAGCAGTTTCACAGCATTAGAGACTAATGATCAAACAGATGTGAAGCTATCTTAATAATTAATACAAATCCTATAATTTCCAGGAGAAGCAAATACCCAAATTGTATAACTTCATTGAAATACAAAAAACAAATACAGAATGAGAAGTGAATTATTTTTTTCAACCTAAGATTCAGTAGATTCAAAATAAGTTTAAATTTTAAGTGAGGTTAATTTCTAAGATGTCTTCTTAACCTTAACTGGAAGATCATCTGTCGCATAGTAATCCCATTGCTAAAGACAGACAAACCAATCCTAATGGGCCTCTCCAGGATCCCCCTCCTAGTTTAAATAGGGATCTGCATTTTGCTGTCACTCTCCAGTGCCCATTCTTCTCCGCATTCTCTACACATTCTCTCTTAAGTTTGTTCCCTCTGAGTTAAAAGCCCTATCTTATTTTCCCAGCCTTAGTAAAAACCTATTTATTCTTGATGTTTCCTTTGTGTTCTTTTTTTGTACAAATAATATCTAAAAAAAAGTTTGTCACACACATGGGATCCAAAAAAATGAAAGCTCAATTGTGTTGACTGAATGTCTCCAACAGGGATCTGCTTCCCACAATTTGAGGGCAGATATATCATCTGTGGCTAGAGACTGCCACTTGAGAGTAAGGATTGAGATGCCCTACCTGTTTCCATGAAAACAGTGGGCTGCAGAAAGAAGCCACTCCCTGGAGATGACCGAGGCACCACAGTAGGCAGATCCAACAAAGTGGAGGCTGACTTGCCACGGCCAACCCCCCTCCAGGGTGTCTGTGCCCCCAACGATGCGGTGAAGGGTGGAGGAACTCCTGCTGCAGGCTTTAGTGGAGAAAGGGCATGTGATTTAAAGATCAATATGGAAGAAAAATGGAAATGAAGCCAGGTTTAGTGCTAGCTGGAAACTGACTCACTAGGTAGCAATTTGAAATCTTATTTAGAGGACAAAGAATATGTGAATCCGTCTGAAACCAGTACCAACAAACCACTCCCCACTTTCTGAAGCATGCCCTGACACAGGCTCTAAACCACAATGCATGTGGGAGGAGGAGGGAGACCTGTTGTAACAGCTGGACTGACATCAACAGCAGCCTGTGGACTTAGATTGTCAGGTAAAGACGAATGTAACTGAATTGAGAATTTCTTTGAAGTTATGCTGATGTGACAAGAAGCATTTGGGAAGAGATTTATAAGTCCCTGACAAATGAAAACCTACTGGGAAAACTAGTTATCAGAGCAATTGTTTACCAGTGTAAATAGTATTGGTAAAGACGTATAATTTACATGTTGCCACATGGCCAATTAGTGGCCACGTGACTAATAGGAGCATGCGGGAGATTAGTTATTGGGTCAAACCTAAAGCAAGAAACAGCACTTGATATTGTTCCTAACATAAGACATTATTAACAAGTCAACAATAGATACCGTGTTCCAGTACCTATTTATTTTCTCACAGGATGTTTTTTATTCAAGATCTTCTCCCTTGATTAAAGTTATTAGAAAGTGAAAGTTCTCATTATAAAAATTTAATTTATTAATGCTGTTATCAAGAAGACAGAATCCATTCTAAAGTTTTTATTTCTGAGAAATTTCAGACTCAGTTTGCCAATAGTTACTATTCTTTTGGCTTATGTCAACCTCCAAGAAGGGAATGAAAATATAAAACAAGTAAACTGAAGAGGGAATACAGGAATCCAAAGAATGAATTTCTACTCACTGCAGCTTTCTTCGTCACTTCCATCTGGACAATCCACTGTCCCATCACATTTTGCACTTTGTTTCCTAAAGCAAATATCATTGCCACACTTAAAAGTCCTGTTGTTGCATGGAATACCTAAAAACGGACAAAAGAAGAAACAGCTTACCCTAGCCAGAAACAAATTGAGTAAGTGAGATTTGAATGCATAACCCCGAACCTCATAACAATGGTTGAATCATAGGATTGGTATTTGCTGCTCTGGGATAAATGGCAGAGAGAAGTGAAACAACCTCACAGTGATCTGTTTCTTCACCTAAGAAAAGCCATTTGAAGGCTGGCAGGCATATCTGTTGAGAATCAATCCAACCACCTCCTCTTTCTCCTACAGCTGGTGAGAGGCGAAGAAGTGCACCATATCAGTGGCTTTAGGCTGGAGCCTCTTTGCTATTACCTTGTCTTATTCTCCAAAAAATCTTTTGAGCAAAAATCACTGCCGTATTCAGTTATTTTATATCAGTAGGCAGCAAATGGACAGATTTGTTAATTACAGCACATTTGTTCACAACCCGAGAGGTTTGTTTCTGCAAGGGTGACAGTGAAATGTGTTCCATTCCAGTATTTGGCAAGTTCCTCTACATCAGGTCCTCTGTATCCTACAATCTTGAGCATGATTAAAAGCAAGTAAGCAATAAGAATCTGCCAGTATTCATACAACACACACACACACACACACACACACACACACACACACACACACACACTCCACCCCATTAAGAGTGACCAACTGTCCCAATTTGTTCCCTTGGAACTAAAGGGGTTCCCAAGACAAGGAGCTTTCAGTACTAAATCTGGAAAAATTCCAGAGAAACTGGGACAAGTTGATTGCCATCACCCCTAACCCATCAGAGGTATTTTTGTCCTGATTCAGGAGAGTTTCATAGGAGGAATAGCAGGGCACAGAGGACCCTCCCTCACTTTGAGTGCAGTTTTCCTCATCCTGGCCATTCTCACAGTCCCTGACGCCATCACAGATGAGAGGGCCATGCTGCCTGAAGGAGCTGGTATTGCAGGTAGGTTGAGGGCTCACTAGAATAAAAAATAAAACAAAGTTCATGCGCCTGAGATACCAGCTGGGTTCTCTGATGATCAGCAGTGTCAGTCTCAAGGTACAAATCATTCCGATCACTTAAATAAAACAAAAAGTCTATTTTCCTCAAAACTGACACTTCCATGAGGAAAAATAGATGTTTAAACTTTGGCGTAATTTCTAGCACTTGAGTTTGTCAAGTCTGATTTTTGCTTTTGTATAAACGCGTTAAACTCTAGTGGCTTATTTATTTACCACTAAATGCATCAGTAATTTATTTTAAGGAAAATAAAAATCATAAGCTATGATCTAAATTAAACTCGTCTATTTTTCTAAGCAAAATAAAAGTGTTCTGAGATTGGAGATTTTGTCTTCTTCATCTCTGTACCTCAAGCTCCTGAACAAATAATAATTGTTTACTAAAGATTTGTTGAATGAATTAATGAATGTGAGATCTTAAAGGATAACAGACTTTGGGTTTATGTTGTCCTGTGGTCTCTTTGGAATTATGTTGTCTGATGAGATCCATTTCCTGAATTAGGAAATATTCATGTAAATCTATCACATTTTTCCCCTTTGGAATACTTTCATTAATTGCCTTCAGACCAGCAACAAGTACAAGGAAGCAAATTTAGAAAGTATGATTTCTTAGACATTTCTGGTTTTGTGAAAAGTTACCAGTTTTGCTCTCTGCACCTGTTTTTTCAGAGGTATCTCTTGTGAGGGCAGGTAGGAGGATATTGCTGCCCTAAAATTGTTCATTAGGTCTCTGGGCATACCTAGTGGACTCTTAGAGAATAGCTCCAAAAAACGGCACAATGAGGAATAATGATTACCCAAAAGTCCTTATTATAAATTAACAAGAATCATTTTTGTTTGGAGTTTCAGCACCAGCACAAATAATAATAATGTGAAAAAACCTCAGTCACTATATAACAATCAGTATTTATTTTCTTAAGAAATCGAACACTATAGATTTAAATAATCAATGAACCATAAGCTTAGACAAATTTTTTGTTTTGTTTTGCCAATTAAAAAAATAAGGTATAAACTAGGCATGGTGGTTCATGCCTGTAATCCCAGCACTTTGGGAAGCCAAGGTGGGAGGATTGCTTGAGGTCAGGAGTTCAAGATTGGCTTGGGCAACATAGTGAGACCCCATCTGTATGAAAAGTAAAAAAGTTAGTGGGGTTCATGGTGTGTGCCTGTAGCCCAAGCTACTCAGGAGACTGAGTGGGGAGGATCCCTTGAGCCCAGGAGTTCGAGGCTGCAGTGACCTAAGATAGCACTACTGCTCTCCAGCCTGGATGGCAGAGCAATATCTTGTCTCTAAAAAAATAAATAAATAAAGTATATCATTGTGGGGGTTCATTCAGGGTGGTGGCAAAAATATTAAAGGAAAAATATTAGAGATAGCTTTAGGGAATAGTCACAAACCTTTTTGGAAGGCCAAAGGTTTACATAGCTTGTAATGACTGAATGGGTCAAAGTTGACCAGCTGTTACCCTAGGGCATTAGGACAATAGAATATATACTAGAAATTGTAAAAGAAGTTTCTCCAGATAAGTCCTTACCTCCATCTGCATTAGCAAAACCTTTGATCATCGCTAGTGGTTAACTGCCTTCTACAGGGGATCAGCACAAATTAATTATCCTCTAATGGTACTGATCCAAAGACCCTTAACCTTTGATACACTAAATAAAAACCTGGAGTCGGGACTGCTGGAGGCCGGCTGCCATTAACTCCTTTGAGTGAGTGGCCTGGACACCCCAGCTCACTCTTCCACTGCATTCTGTGTTCGAGTGTACGTTATTCATCCGTCGCTGAGTCAGGGTCTGCAGGACAGACCCCCACAGATGGTGACCCTGACATATAGTCACAGGTTATTTTTCATTAATATAATTTTCAGTTACATATAGCATAGTAACGATATTTTTCCAAGAATATGAAAAAGATTAAATAGCATCACCATTGCAACTGTATTTGATTTAAACACTCTGGACTTTCACGAGAAAATGCTGCCGTTGGTGTCACATAATCCAGTGAATTGTCCTTCCCATATTGCTCCCTGAAACTAGACTTAGATTCAGGAATGAGGTGCAAATAGTCATGAAAAATTAAGACAGAGATTCTCCACCCAAAATAAGAACACGCAGTTATCCCACACTTTAGTCATCACCAAGGTAATGTCAGTACAAATTGTACAGGTTAGAAAAACAACAACAAAACTTTATCTTTTATGGGGCTGGCTGCAGTGGCTCATGCCTATAATCTCAACACTCTGGGAGGCCAAGGCAGTTGGATTGCTTGAGGCCCAGAGTTTGACACCAGCCTGGACAACAAAGTGAGACACTGTCTCTAATAAAAATCTTTTAAAAATTAGTGAGACGTGGTGGTGCACACCTGTAGTCCCAGCTACACGGGAGGCTGAGGCAGGAAGATCTCTTGAGTCCAGGAAGTCAAAGCTGCAGTGAGCTGCGACCACGCCACTGCACTCTAGCCTGAGTGACAAAGCGAGACCCTGTCTCAAAGAAAAGAAAACACACACACACACACAAAACCCGTTCTCCTTTATTTATAAACAATAGTTCAGAGCTGGGCTCCATAAAGGAGCATGCTGAAGGAGTACTGTTCTGCAAATTCTGAGTTTCTCTCTAGGTGGAGAATCTGCCTTCAAATAGGATTTCGATGTTTTAAGATTGTGGTGAATTAAGTTATAAGCCGCAGATCTTTACTCCCTGTGGTAGCATTATGCACCCCAATGTTACCATAGCCCCAAGGTGCACAGAGTAAATTTCCCTACCCTTGACTTTGTTCTCAGCTATGTGACTTGCTTTGAACAACAGAATGTAACACCAATGATGGCATACCAGTTTCAAGCCCAGGCCTTAGGAGAAACCATGTTGTTTCCGCTCTCCCCTCTTTTCCTTTTGCCACTGCCATGACTAGCCCACTGGCTCTATGAGGCAAAGAGCCATAAAAAGTAGAGCTGATTCCAATCTTGGAAGAATCAAGTTCAGGAGGACCCAATGCTTGAAGCAGAGCCACCCATATGAGCCCCGCCTAGATTAGTCAGATCCCAGAAAATCCACAGATGCATGATCAAGAATAAATGATTGGGCCGGGCGCGGTGGCTCAAGCCTGTAATCCCAGCACTTTGGGAGGCCGAGGCGGGTGGATCACGAGGTCAAGAGATCGAGACCATCCTGGTCAACATGGTGAAACCCCGTCTCTACTAAAAATACAAAAAATTAGCTGGGCATGGTGGCGCGTGCCTGTAATCCCAGCGACACAGGAGGCTGGGGCAGGAGAATTGCCTGAACCCGGGAGGTGGAGGTTGCGGTGAGCCAAGATCGCGCCATTGCACTCCAGCCTGGGTAACAAGAGCGAAACTCCATCTCAAAAAAAAAAAAAAAAAAAAAAAAAAAAAAAAAAAAAAAAAAAAAAAAAAAAAAAAAAGAATAAATGATTGTTTAAGCCACTGGGTTTTGGGGTAGTTGGTTATGCAGCAATAGATAATAACTGCAAAGACTAAGGATATATACCAGCAGCAATCATGGTCCTTAGAAGTTACTTGTTCATCAGAAAGTCATATTAAAAGCTTGAATACCCACCGCAAAACAGTTCGTCACTTTCATCCAAGCAGTCATTTACTCCATCACAGCGCTGGGCCTGAGGGACACATAAACCGGAGGAGCATCTAAAAGATCCAACAGGGCAGGCTACGGGCAAGAGGAAATAGAAAATTTTGGATAGATCCCTGAAAATCACTAGACCACATTAGCAAAGAAATATGAAGTGTGAAACGGTTAGGGAGTTGGCAGTGTACCAGTAATAATTATACAGTGTCTCCATCAAATGAAGGCTGCCAGTCATTGAAAGACAAAAATGCAGAACACAGAAGAGCAAAGAAGAAAGCAGTATCCACCTGGCGCTCTGGGTGAACACTGCATTCGGGTCATATCCACAAGCAAACTTCTACTCCCTCCATAGTCTAGTCTCAGCTCAATAACTTTGTCATTTACCTGAAGAATGTAAACGCTGGAACATACCTAAGGGAGCCCTGCATTTTTAATGTGGAGTCTTTAGACTGCCCCAGAGAATTTTAAATTGATTTCTGGTGTCCCTGAATCTTCTGTGATCAGATGAATTATTCTGTATGTCTTAAATTACATTTTCAAGTGAGCTGTGCTCCAAAACATACTGGTAAACACTGCTCTTATCACATTGGTCCTGGAGAGACTACTGACTGTCCGCAAACCTAGACTCCTGCCCCCACCTCCCTGTCCATTAGTCTTTCCTCTTCAACCAGGCTTCTGATCAATGATCCATTCCCTGATTCAAGATTCATTCCTGATATTGAATCATTCATCCTGAGCTTGTAGATAAACATTAGAGAACAAATAAATCCTTCCTGCCCTTGTCCAAAAGAATGTGGGAGAGTATATGGTCAAGTCAAACACAATTTCAATGGCACATGATAGGGTGGATGAGATGCTGGAAAATAGTTATAGTTTGAAAAACAATTAAAAATAAAACAGCTTACTTACTTATCTACCTGTGACTCTGCTGGAAACTGTAATACTCTGATATTCAGGATGTAATATTCTGAATCCAGAAGAAGGTCTATTAGGGATCGGCAAAGAATGATATAGTCTAAAGAAATGTTCTCTGAATTCATATCCTTGTGGACTCCTCAGTGAGCAATCTTTAGTTTTCCCCTCTTAAAATGGGTCGAAGATTTCCTGAGCATGTCATTATCTACTCTCTACAGTTCTAATGACTTCCCTCACACATTGCCCTTTCTGATGAGCCCTTCCTGGCCACTCTTCCAGTAGTTTTCAGTATGAATTTCAAGCTTAATATTCTGAGGACTGATATTTGAACTCCCGTCACCAAACAACTCTTCCTGTGCAAGCACGGACCAAAGTGAGTGACAAGTGTTGGCTCTGGATCCACTACATGCTACTGTGAACATCATATTTACAGAGAATGACAGCTAGCAAGAACAACAAACCAATAAATGTCATGTCTTTAAGGAATAATATGAGAAATTATTTTTCAACTATAAATCAGTAACATTTAAAAGTTATGTTATTTCTTTAATAAAGTACAGTAGTAATAAAGATGTAATTTTGTATATTATTTATATTATATATCATATATATTTTATATATTATGTATTTTTATATTATTTATACTTGTATTTCATATTTATTTATTATAAAAATAAGTATGTAAAAGGAAATAGGAGAAATAAAGCAGTGTTCATTTCTTAAATTCTCACAGTTTAGAATTAGAAAATGTTATCCTCCATGTAAGTATTTATTAAGGTTTTCTAAGGAAGTGATCCCAGGCTTACGTTGACTGATGTTGTAACTGCCATATTCAACCAAAAGTGGCTTGTCCGAAAGCCTTGAACTGCACTGGAGCTGAATGTGAACCAGAGGGCTGGGCACTCGAAAAATTGTCTGATGATCCATATAGGAGCCACAGTACCTGAGGAGATAAGAGTCAGGGAGCACACACAGCTTGAGGTTCTGTTGACTGCGTTTCTATTCAGGATGAATTCTGTAATACTTTGATCATTTGGTTTCCACAAACAGAGATGCGTATGGTAGAGATAATGGTAGTCAGGCATTCTAGGCCACGTGACTGTGATCAAGTAACTTCTGCCCTGTCTATTTTCTCCTCTGCCTAATAGAACAATAACAGCACCACTGACCTGTTGCTTTCCTCACCAACACTTATGACCCAAAGAAATATGGATTTAATCCTCCCAGTCCTCTCTCCTTTTACAATGTGAAAACCTGTGTAACACAAGAATTGCCTGCTTTTGTCCACAAGCCGCTCTGCCAAGGAAAGTGGAGTCCATTTGTTCAGGTTGAAAATATGCAAAGAATTCCAGCAAGACTAAAAGCAAAAGATAACATTATTTCAATCTAAATTGAAATTCTATTTGTACATAAGGGCTTGTCCTTGGCAAAAGTTCAAGGAATTAATGTATCTGTCTCCAATATTTCCCTACCTTGATTTTTTTTCTTATCTCTCATCACCTAATGCCCCCCAGCATCCTTTTGAGAAAAATATTCCTCCTGTTAATAATTCTTCTACATTAGCACTGTGGTTAGTGGAGAATGCAGTATTATCATATTGCAGGCCTGTAAGTTAGTTCACCGCCCTGTATAGGTGAGGCTCTTCCCGCAGTAAAACCCGCAAGCTTGATGGGAGATGGCAGAAACAAGGCTTGGGGGTAACGACCTCCACTGGAGCCTGTGATGCCAATCACTCCAGTCCCCCAAAGCACCTGGGAAACAGGCATGTTCCATGGATCAGACACTGGCATTCCGGAGCACAGATAATCTATGATTTTAAGGACTAAAGGAGGAAAGCATTCATGTGTTATTCAGGAAAGGTCTTCTGAAATTAGCTGAAGTACAGGAACTGATGAGCTATTAGACCAGCTTCTGAGATACGAGGAAGATAGGGCAAGTGCAGATGTCCTTCTGGCTAACTGGGAGCCAGGGTTTGAGAGGCACCTGAAAGCCAAGCCAAGCCAGAGTTGGCCATCTCGAGATCAGAATCCTGTGCTCTCAAAAACATGCTATGTTATCTGAATCTCATAGTGATTTTCTTCATGTTCACCATTAACATTTAGTAGTGTTTCTTTGCAGAGATGAGCCTTGCTAGGCATGTTAAGGAGAATCAAGAGGAAAGAGATCACACGTTTGGGCAGGAGTTTAAAGGGGAGAGGATGCAATGAGGCATAAGGGTGGCTTATGAAATGCAAGTTTTAAAAGTGAGAGACTGGAGACAGCCAGCAAGATCGGTTTCTATAGACAGACACATGATAAGTGAGGAAACTAACATATAAAGATGTGAAATAACTTGTTAAAGTTCAAATAGCCAGTAAGTAGAACCAAGATTTGGATACCAACTGGCCTGAGGCAGGAGAATCACTTGAACCCAGGAGGTGGAGGTTGCAGTGAGCCAAGATCACACAACAGTACTCAGCCTTGGTGACTGAGCAAAACTCTTGTCAAAAACAAAAAACAAACAAACAACAAAAAACTCTGTCTCAAAAAAAAGAGAACTATTCGATTGAGTGCCTGTCATAGATTTAGAAGCAAATCAACAACAATTAAGAGAGAAATTAAGAGCGAGAGTAAGCATCTAGTAGATTGGTTCTAGAGCCAAGTAGATTGATTAACCCTAAGTCCCTCGATTTCTGATTAGCTTCAACCCATTTTCCAGCCTCAGGATCCAGTCAGGCCAACTGGGACTCTTCTACCACACAGAATTGGTTAATGGTCTCTAACTTTTTTTTTTTTAACCAGCAAACCCCCAATTTATTATGGTCCCCCATGGATCCAGGACTTGAAAAATTCATCTGCCAAATACTCTTGTGAAGTATAGAATGCACACATCTGTAGCCCAGCAGCAGAGAGCAGTGGTGTGGCAGGAGCCCTAAGACATGGGTGTGAATCCTGCCTCAATTACTTATGAGCTGCATGGCCTTGAGCAAGTTACATAACCCCTATATCCCTCAGTTTCCCTATCTGTAAATGGTAAAGTGCAAAGTCTTTGAGGACAAGGAACACACAGCTATGAACCTTTCATCAGATGCCTAACATATGAAGATCACTTACATGTGCTCATTAATTTCCCACCATCCATGCTCACAGCCTTTCATATTCTTCTTGGTTATTGAATAGTTATGGAATTTCAGTGCTATGCCAAGTGTTGATAGAGAAGTCTGTGAAAACAAACATTAAGTCAGAAAAAAACGCTTCAATCAAAGGATGTATTTACTCTGTCCTGTGGCTTGTTGTTTTAAGATCATTCTACTCCTTGTGCTCTGTGGCCCCTGGTGGAGTAAACCAGTTCTCCTGAACAAAGTGGGATGAGGAAGACAATATGGTGAAGAAGGAAGCAGGCAGCCATGGATTCAGGGAGCAGCTGCTGGGTCCCAAGTGCAGCAGGGTGACTTAGGACATATCAGTGTCTCTGGATTTCAGTTTCTCTCTGTTAGTGTGAATTTAACTTTAAAAACACCCACTTGTTAATGAGTGTAAACACCTTCCTCTTTTAATATTCACAATGACACAGTTGATTTAAAGCATTATTCAGATTCTTTAGATAAAGGAGAAATGAATCAGCATCCTCTTCATATTAAATTCAGTGTTTCTGAAGACTGTTAGTGAGTCACCCCTAGATCTTCCTGGAAGACATCAAAAGAGAAAGCTGCCTATGTGTATGAGCAAACACATAGTGTGTGTGTGTGTGTGTGTGTGTGTGTGTGCGCGCGCGCACGTGCACGCGCACACACACACAATGCAACTGATTTATTTGTTGCATTTTGTGGTATACGTGTATATTATGTCTGATATGACATAAAGTTTTAGTTTTGATTTTCACTTTCACCCAGGAATTACTTAAGGATTTTTCACATTTAAGAGAGTTAAATTTGGGTTCATCCATTTTCAAGCTTTCTAATTCTTTCTTAATTGAATAAGAGTATCATTTATAGTGCTTTAAATTTTTTTAATTTTGTGATCAAATGTATGAATACTTCATGGCCATTTTTAAAAAAGGAGTAGTCTGCATATATGTAACACCACTAAGGAGGACAAACTTGCTCTCTCCTCCTCATACTTGCTGGTCATCTGAGGCCCTGCATTTCTGCTGCCCTGAAGCCTTGAGAATCTGGCAGTGAACAAGGGTCCAGCACCTTTATCTCCTAATCACTTTGGAAATGTTTGTAATAGTTATTTTTTTTTTAATTTAAGGATACATGCCATCAAGATATTGACACCAACTTGCAGGTTTGGATAGAGTAATGAAATTATTTGAATGATTATCACTATGCACAAATAAACATATATGCATCAAGCACGCTCCTGCCTCAGAGTCCCTGCCTCAGCTGTTCCCTTTGCCTGCAAAATTCTTATCCCATTCACAAGGTTAGTTCCCTCATCTTTCAGGTTTATCTGCAAATGTTCCCTTGTCAGCAAGACTTTCCCTGAGCATCCTATTTAAGATAACAAACACTTAACTTATCCCCCACACCTCCCACCCCAACTCAAGCTGTAGAGCCCTCTTCCCCGCTTTACTCTTTTCCATAGCATTTTATCTTATGACACAAATTACATGTATTTATCTTGTTTGTTTATGACTTGCCTTCCTATACCGGAAGGTAAGCTCCATGAGAGCAGAGCTGCTTCTGTGTGTGTGTGTGTGTCTGATTTCATGGATCCCCAGTGTCCAGAATCATGCCTGAGCGCCTGGCCCACAGTCGTCATTCAATAATATATTGAATAAATGCAAACAACATGCTGCTTGCCATTTGCATCTAATTCATCTAAATTGCTATGCCACACAATAATGATTTTATATGTATATGCTGAATGAACAAAGGTGACACTTTGCCCTGTCTCCATGTGATATTATAGGTGGAAAAAGAAAAAGTAGTTTACTAAGGTTTTTTTAAAAAGCATAAATGCCCTAACACCAGAGGGAGAGATAGATGATAGATAGATAGATAGATGATAGATAGATAGACAGACATTTCACATACATTTGCACTCTGGTTGCTTATACAACTGAAACACATAGAGTTGTCCCTTGGTATCTGTGAAGGATTGGTTCCAGGAACCCCACAGATTTCAAAATTCTCAGATACTGAAGTATCTTATATAAAATTGTTTAGTATTTGCATGTAATCCAAGCACATCCTCTCCGATACTTTTAATCATCTTTAGATTACTTATAATACTTAATACAATTATATTCTATATAAATAGTTATTGTACTGTATTGGCTTTTATTTGCATTATTTTTTATTGTTGTATTTTATAGTGTGTGTGTGTAAAATTTTTTGATATGTGGTTTAATCCACAGATGCCAAACCTGCAGATACAGAGGGCTAACTGTATTGCCTAATCCAATTCATAATTTTATTATTATTCCTATTACAATGCTGGCGATGAAGCAATTAAGAATTGATAAATGTGCTCTATCATAATAAAATAATTGTGTGAACCTTCAACAATATTGAACCTTTCATACAAATAAAATTAATCTGAGAAACAAGCCCCAGTCTGCTAAGAGCAGGTCATTTATGGGCAGAGGGTTGAAATTACAGAAAAGTGTTGTATTGTAAATAATGTATTTCAATAATACCAAAATTTTATAAAATTCAGCAATATTCTGTTTGTAATTAAAAAATTAATGTAATGAAATTCATATTAAACATAGAGCAGTAATATTTTTCTAAGTCACTGGAAAAATTAGGCTACCTGAAATTTCCAGGTGCATTTGCATTTTGGAGGGTAGTAGCTCGGGTAATATGGACTTGAAATCTTCCCTTCAAAGCCAGTTATTTCTTTTACCAACACTGTGTTTTCACAGCCTGAAAAAGATACCCAGTGACACACAATGATTCACAGCTGTGAGATTATGGAAGAATACGCTTCATACATTTATTTTATTTCTAATGCACACTTCCTTGATCAATAAGCTTTATACATTTCTTAAACTTTGGGGTTTTTTTTTCTTCAGAAGAAAGAAATAGCACCTTACAGATATATAGCTAAAATACTTATTCTCAAATTCTATATTTGTTTTTTGGCTGCAGATCTGCAGGATGCTATTACTTTCTTTAAAAACATAGTTCTGAGGTTGGTTGGTGGCTCACGCCTGTAATCCCAGCACTTTGGGAGGCCGAGGCGGGTGGATCACGAGGTCAAGAGATCGAGACCATCCTGGTCAACATGGTGAAACCCCTTCTCTACTAAAAATACAAAAAATTAGCTGGGCATGGTGGCGCGTGCCTGTAATCCCAGCTACTCAGGAGGCTGAGGCAGGAGAACTGCCTGAACCCAGGAGGCGGAGGTTGCGGTGAGCCGAGATCGCGCCATTGCACTCCAGCCTGGGTAACAAGAGCGAAACTCTTCCCAAAAAAAAAAAAAAAATACGAAAAATTAGCTGGGCATGGTGATGAGTGCCTAAAGTCCCAACTACTCAGGAGGCCAAGCCAGGAGAATCGCTTGAATCCAGAAGACAGAGATTGCAGTGAGCAGAGATCATGCCACTGCACTGCAGTCTGGTGACAGAGCAAGACTCCATCGCAAAAAAAGAGAGAAAGAAATAAAGGAAATAAAATAAAATTATGACTGATAATACATTAAATAAATTAATAAAATAAAATGAAAACATAGTTCTGAACTCAGTGACACCAGCAACAGCTGAACAGCAACCCCTCCTCAGAGGCCTGAGTTTCATCCCACAAATTCCTTCCTCTAAGCTCTAAACTGTAATAATCCCAACCTCTTTCCTTTGTTCACCCAGCCCTAGGGATGATACTTGCTTCCTGCACGTGTTTCATCCATGATACCTTACATTTCTCTTCATGTCCTCTTTGCCCTTTGAGTAACTTTATTAACACCTTTATACTAAGTTAATAGTTCTTATTTAATTAATCCTTTCAAACTAACTAATATGGTCTCTCTCTTCTGACTGGACCCTTATTCAGAGTCCCAGCACAGCCTCCAGAAAGATAGGAATAGGCTATCACAACAAATATTTCTAAAAGTGACATCTCTGTAACTGGAGAAGACTTACTTTGTTCTGGAATGATCTCAAAATACGCCCGGATTCCTGAGAGCCTCCGTATATGAGGAGACTTAAATGTCACCAACATGAGATTATTTGTAGAAACAAACGACATTAATGTTCTTGTGGGTTCACAAATTCTGAAAGCAGAAATAAAACAGAAGTACATGAATAGTACGTTATTTGAGAAATGGGTTTCCTGCTCAAGGAACGGGTCTTCATTCAAAATGATTTCACACATTTTCTGGGTCAGACCATTCAATCCATTCACTGAATTCTTGGGAGTCTCCCCCAACCAGATCCTCATCCATTAGCAGCCACAGGGCACTACAGAGCTGGAAAACATAGACACATTTTTGTGTAGGAACCTCTACCAGACAATCATCTGGGATGGCTGTCACTGGACGCTCCTTGAGCAGAAATATGGTAGAAAAGTCATGTATCTAATGGCTAAGGTCCTAGACTCTGCCCTAAGGAAAACTGGATTCACAATTCAGCTCCATCACTTAAATGGATGCAAGACGTGGGGCTTAAATCTTTGTAAGCACCAGTTTCTCTTCTATGCAATAGCAGTATTACCAGAAGGGAGGCCATGTGAGTTGCCCACGTCCTTGGCATTTTAAAAAAAGAATTGAGACTGGGCGTGGTGGCTTACGCCTGTAATCCTAGCACGTTGGGAGGCCAAGGGGGACGGATCACGAGGTCAAGAGATGGAGACGATTCTGGCCAACATTCTCTACTAAACACCACTACTGGGCGTGGTGGTGCATGCCTGTAATCCCAGCTACTCAGGAGGCTGAGGCAAGAAAATCGCTTGAACCCCGGGGGCAGAGGTTGCAGTGAGCCAAGATCGCGCCACTACACTCCAGCCTGGTGACCAAGCAAGACTATGTTTAAAAAGAAAAAAAAAGGAATTGAACAAAACACACAAAGTAACAAAGGAATGAAACACAGAAACAAGAAAGGAAAGTGGGGATTTATTAAAGCACCCCACAAGGTGGGAGTGGACCAGAGCAAGCGGCTCACAGACTCAAAGTTTTCTGGGTTTTAAGTACTCCTTGTGAGGTCCCTATCAGCTACCCCTCACCTGGATGAAGCATTTGGTCCACGGCTAATGAAAGGCTGAGGTGAACTGTCACTGCATGCAGATGAAGGGACGGCTGGTGCTTGGCCCGAGGCCAGTCCAGGGCCTTTCCCTTCCGCCTGAGCTGTGGCGGAAGCGGGAAGGCTATAGGGTGACAGGGCTTTTCCTTTTGGCTTAGCTTTAGGAGGCTTGCGTTAATTGGTTAACCGGTCTTAGGTTCCCTACCCCCATGCCGCCACCTTGGTATTTTCCCTTGAATCAGCTTTAGGAAGTCAGCACATATTGGTCTTAAGTTCCCTGCCTCCAGACCCTATTCTCCTGCCTCGGTAGTAATAATAATAGTATGCTCCTCGTAGCATTGTGCTGAGGATTAAATGAGATAACTAAATATGTCTGAAAGAGTGAAAATAAGCTGAAATTGATGGAGTAATGGGCAACAGTGGCAAACTTACTTTTCACTGCGTATCCTTATATTGTGTTTGAATTTTTTTTTTTTTTTTTTTTTTTT
>NW_016107516.1:1910098-1916022 GCF_001604975.1 Cebus imitator
AGCTGGGATTACAGGCATGCGCCACCATGCCCAGCTGATTTTTTTGTATTTTTAGTAGAGACGGGGTTTCACCATGTTGACCAGGATGGTCTCGATCTCTTGACCTTGTGATCCACCCACCTCGGCCTCCCAAAGTGCTGGGATTACAGGCGTGAGCCACTGCGCCCGGCTGTGTGTTTGAATTTTTAACATTCACATTCATCACCAAAATATAAATACCTACACACGCACATAAAGCATTATTACATACATCCATAGACACTGTCAAAAATAATAAGATAATTTATGTACCTTTTTAGCACAGTAATAAATAATTTCATAAGGCCTAATTCATTATTAGCTTATCAAATATTAAGCACTCATAAATAAATATCTACTATTAAGTAAAAGATACTAGGGTATGTATATGTGTGTGTAATTACATATACATGAACGAAAAGATTTATGCTAAAAGATAACAGAAATTTGTTCTGAATAATGAGATTGTGAAGTAATTGATACTGTTTCTGCTGGCCTAAGTTTCTGCAATAAACGAGTTATCTTCATAACTAGAAAAAATTTTTAATTGTTTACTAATGCAATGCAATCATCATAGGATATTTATTCTCACACGGTTATTTCAATAAATGTAAAATTAAAGTATCTGTTATATTTCAGGTATATTGGCTGAAGTTCTTGCTGTACTGACTTTGAAAGTATCTGCTACAAGTGGAAAACAAACATTGAATCTGATAGGCTATGGCAAGGGTACTGAAGTATAAGGGTTACTAAGTAGGTCAGTCTTTGACCTCATGAGTGCACACAAAAAACTGTTTAAAGCAAAAAATCCAGGGGGAACACAGATACTGTAAAACAGTGGTTGTAAAAAATCTTTTTACCCACCAAGAAGAGTGGCTGCATCATACCTGTATAAGATGCTGCTCCGGATTGGCAAGAGGGAGTCGTAAATGGTCAGGGAGTCAGTGACACAGTTGTCGGCTTCGATTTGAATGGACTTGATTGACAGACGAATTACGTAGCCCATTATGGCCACCAGCTTGAAGTGACACATCAGCCTCCCTGAGGTTGAAGAAATCTCCAGCGGGTAGTGGAGAGACAGATGCTCTGCATAGAAGTACTGAGAGCAGCCTTTGTCTGTGGAGACAGGACCATTTTTCTTTCTTTTAGGAAAGACTTTTCTAGAAATCTTTACAGAGAAAGTAAAGAGCAGAAGAGGTCATGTGAAGGACATATGCTGCCTTTGCCAGCATAGGTCCATTTCCCTGCCTTCTGGCAACAGCCCTGGATTTTGTCTTTAGAAACTACCCTTACCCTGTCTATATATTTTGGTTGGGGTTAAACTCAACCCTAGTTTCAGAGGTGGGCCCATAACCCAGGCTGGCCAATCAGAGTCAAAGTCATTTCAAGAATAAGCATGTCAACCAATCCAGACAATGAGAGTCAGCCCCAGGACTTCTGCAAGAGCAGTCGGATATACCTGGAGGTGTTTTCACCATGGTTGAGAAAGTGATAAAATTGTAAGTTTCGATCTGCTTGGTGGTCCTTTTTACAACCACAACGGAAGAGCACACTTGACAACGAAGCCCCCCCAGAAGTAGGCAGAGATGCAGAGCTCTGATGAGATTTTTATTTTAGATCCTAGGCTCAACCATGACTAACGGCCAGCACACTCCACGTATGTCCCACTTACATGAAGCAGTCAAGCTTCTTTTGTGCTTAAGCCAGTTTAAATGTGTTTCTGTCACTTGCAATTTAAAAAGCAATAACAAATACCATCATTAGCAAAGGAAAATTACAGCCAAAAACAATATTAACCTGGGGGGAGGGGAACCACATGAAAGAATTTACCAGATCCTATGGTTGACGAGTAATCCGACCGAAGCCCAGCTGCATTGAAAAAGTACATGGAGAAAAGACTGTGAATCCCGTCATTTCAGTTTGTTAGAATTTTGCTTAGTAAAAATTATTTTCAGTCCTTATTTAAAAGAAATCAAATACATCTGGGATTTACTTTAAAATAATGCAGTGAGGATGGGGTAGTTGTTTAGGTATTTAGAGATCAAACAGAACAGTCGTGTGTTGAGAGTTGTCCAAGCTGAATAAGGGGAATAGAGTTCACTATACTATTCTCTTCACCTTCATATCCTTGACATTGTAGTTGCAAGCTTCAAATAGTTTCAAAGGTAAAAAAGCACCGAACAAATATGATATTAGTCCTATATATGAAATACTACATGGGATACAGAATTTTCTAAAGATTTCTCATTTATTTAACAAATATTTATCAGCCCCCTACCATATGCCTAGTGTATGTGTGTGTGTATATATAATATATATACTTATGTAGATAACATATATGTATCTATATCATATATGATAAGCATATGTATTTATATTTATATATGTATATATACACATACATTTATGTTTATAACATGTATTCATATGTGCATTTTATATAAAATTTAAATCAAAAAAGAAAACTGCATAAATTTTGAGTTATGCAACAATTAAACCATTTTACTATTAAGGCAAACAATGACATTTGCATTTGGGGCTATGACGCAAGCTGTTCTGGAGTGCTGGGTAGCATTACATAGCAAAGGTACAGTTCTGTCTGGGCAAGTAAAGTAACAAGATAAACCTCAGCAAAATTCTTCCTTGCCTAGGACTTTGCTCTCTGGGGACTTAGTTTGACGATCATGACCTGACTAAAGGTAGGTAGAGGTACACAGTAACGAATTCAATTTCATGCATATGTTGTTTCCAAAACTATTGTTCAATTGCAATATACCATTTAGCAATTTCCTTTACTAACATAACTCCAATGTCTTTAGTTAATCCTGCACTGCTGGGATTGTGGGAGATAATGCTTCATTACAATGTTGACCACAATCATGGCAAGTAACAGGAGTGCTGCAGGAAGGAATGCTAAAGGAGAATTGCCCAACAATCACCATTTAGTACCACAGAGTCCATGTCCACAGCCAGACCCTGCAAGCTCCCCACAGAGGTCCGATTTATGATGCTTGTCTGGATGGAATCCTTCAAGATGGCGGCCACACAGTCTTCACAGAAGATGTGGCCTTTGGCACGTGGCATGACAAATACAATCCAAAAGTGGACAAGGAGGCCACCCTTGTTGTTGCTGCTATAATGAAAAAAGAGAGATCGTCAGGGACCTCATAGGACTTTATGGAGAACCAGTACCCAGCTGATAGATTCAAGGTAAGGCTGGTTAGCACATCCTTCAACTGAAGCTAGTGCCCTTCTTTAGGTAGTCATTAACTTCTGTTAGCAAGATTGACAAAGGACAGCATCATGTAATATGCATTCAGACATTTGTATTGGATCCAAATCTAAAACCATTACTGTATAGTTGCATCTCCATGGAGAATACACTATTTCTCTGGATATCAATCAGTATTCACTGCCATTAAAATATAAAACCACTATAATGTTTGATACTCCGCCATGTCAGGGCACTGTGCTAAATCTGCTTTATTCCAGTTAATCTAATGAGAAGGTCCAATTATTATTCCAGTTTTATAGGAGGAAACTGAGGCCAAATACAACTCCAAGACACATAGCTAGTAGCAGATCCAGCAATTAAGCCCAATTTGATTTGCAGTCTGCTCCCAGAGCCTGAGCTCCTAATGGCATAAATACTGCCATGTTTTATGAAAGGAACAGAAGATGGTGTTCTGCAGTAAATGACCTGGGAAATGGAAGGTTAAGGAAACTAATCGAGCTGCGTTACTCCAAGACTTCTCAGAGTTTTTATATGTCAAAGTGGATTGTGACTCTCTGCAGGTATATTGGGAATAGTGGGGTGGGATATAATATACAATCTTTTCTAAAAATTATTTGACCACAAAAGCCCTTTTTTCTCAGAAGATTGCTAGTGACCAGTTTTTCACTCAACATTAAGAAATCATGGTCTGTGCTTTATTTTTGCCTCCACCCTCCACCCAATATGACAGCCAAGTTTACGGCCACTTTGCACAGCAGCGCTGCTATAGAGGTCCGGGATTCTAGCTGCGGGGAGAAAGCAGGAATTTGGTAGATAAAGAGCAAAAACACAGCATGAAAGCCAGGCAGTGAGTTGGGTCACTAGTTGTGCTAATACAGCATGAATCCCTAACACCCCCAAGAAGCTACTTGGGAATGGTGGAATCTCAGCCTTCTCATAGCTTTGAATGGAATTTAAAGCAATGAACACGGAAATCCCAAAATGAGGGACATGCATTACCTGACATCTGCAACAACAGACTGCTCATAAAATCTGGAGAAGGCAGATGTTGTATAAACCAGGTTTATCTGAAAAAGAATAGTTGAGGTACCTGAAGTATTTCATACTTGACTTCCTTTCACAGTATCTTAAATGTGGTAGGCCCAAGCTCCGACAGTCAACAAGGAGAAGAGCGATCCTCAAAATAAAGGCTCCTAATCCCACACCAGACATTATTTCTTGAATTCAAATAAATTCTTGCTTCCTGCAAAAATCTTGGGTGACTTTTATTCTGCTATCTGTGAAGAATCAGTAACCTTCAATCATTTATCGCTCTCTTTAAACTCAAGCTTAACTTCTGCATTCTTCCCATTCCAGAGGTTAATTTTCTCCACAGTTAACAAATCAAACTCATTTAAGCACATTTTCATAGTACAGTATCTGACCCAACGTCTTTTCTATCAGCGTACCAGCTTTGACTGCGTATATTCTTAAGGACACATTCCCATATGAGCCACTAGGGGGCGAATGGTACCCACAGCCAAGTCTACCAGCTCCCTTCAGAACAAACTCTAGGGAAGGGCCCTAGCCCTTTTAAAATTTCATCATTTGATCTCAAAGGAGAGCTCTGTTTCAATCGATTTACCTTCTTGGCCCTCATCCAGCATTTCTAAAAACCAAACTCACTCTCTTCTCCCAAGTCATCTTCTCTGGTATTCCCCTTCCTACATAATTTGAAACCACCTACGTAATTGCCCATGATTTAAAAAACAATTTTTTTTAATCCTTAGAAATTACAAAGTGTAGTGGAAACTTTATGAGCTGCGGAGTTTAAATTCACTGTGCAACACAGAACATGTTGCCTAAACCTGTTTAGCCTTCGTGGTTGCTGTTTTCTTTTCCTTTTTCACCTGTGAAGCGGTAATCAAAACACCCACCTCTTTGGGATAATTTGAAAAATAACTGGTATACAGTCATATGCCACATGACATTTTGGTCAGTGAAAGACCACATATATGACAGTGGTCCCATAAGATTATGACGGAGCTGAGCAACTCCTACTGTCTAGTGATTTGTGTCACAATCGCCTATACTGTTCAGTACAGTGACATGGCCGTCCAGGTTTGTGGCTTAGGAGCAGTAGTCTATACCATCTAGCCTGGGTGTGTAGTAAGCCATTCCAGCTATGTCTGTGTACATACACTCTATGATGTTTGCACCACAGTATATAGAAAGCACTCCATAAAGCAAAAGCTACTCTGAGCACTATTGTCTTTGATTTTCCCTCTCTCTCACCGCCTTTCCTCATTCTACACAGCCAGTCATTGTGTCAAGGTCATCACTATGACAACCCCCTCCACTACTGTGGAAATACAAATTGACAGCAACCTTCTAGTTGGTGACCTGTGCTAAGAGCCATGAATAGATACTTTTCTATTTGGACAAGTAATTATACTTTTAGGAAACCACCTAAGAGAGTAATCAGAGATACTCACAAGTAATGAGGCAGTTTCACCGTCACGTTATCTATGGCAAAAATTGGAAACAGCCTAAACATCCAATAAATAGGGATTTGCTGCCGGGCGTGGTGGCTCAAGCCTGTAATCCCAGCACTTTGGGAGGCTGAGGCGGGTGGATCACGAGGTCAAGAGATCGAGACCATCCTGGTCAACACGGTGAAACCCCGTCTCTA
>NW_016107516.1:1916307-1918428 GCF_001604975.1 Cebus imitator
AAAAAAAAAAAAAAAAAAAAGGGATTTGCTAACTTTGAGGCTACTGTAACTTACATTTTTAAAGGAAGATTTACTTGTACAGAAGCACACAATAGTATGTTAAAATACTAGTTTATAAAACTGAATATAATATCCCAATATTGCACTATTCGCTATGTTTGTGTATTCCAGAATAAAAAGGAGCTTTATCTCTGGTGATAACATGAAAGAAGATATTAGTTTTGAAAACACAATCATCTGAATGTTGCTAATTTTTATAATAAACTTATTAGTTCTATAATGAGAAAGTTTTTTTCTTTTTTACCATGAAGAGATTGCCAATGCATCAAGGCTGAAATCAATGTGTACGATAATGGAATTAATTGGTATGCATGTAACTTCAGAATTGGAAGGTATTTTAAAGGTCATCTGATTCCAATTCCTTTATTTTATGGATAAAATAAAGGAAACTGAGAGAGCTTTTTTTTTTTTTTCACATTGGAGCATGGGGGCAGAGGGAGAAATTCTATCTTATAGCCAAGATGCGCTAAATTTCATGTTTTCCTCTGACACCTTCCTTTGTCTACCCCGCACTCTACTTCCCTAAACCCTGCTCACCTGTGACACCTGTGGTCCCCTCCAGCTTCATCCCCCGCTGCCCCCAAACCCACTCTAACCCCTTCTGCCCCCAACACCTCACCACTTGCTGCACAGTCCGTGCCACGGAAAGAAATTCCCTGGACTCCTTTTGTCGGTATTCCGGAAGAAATTCAATGTTGGTGATGCGAAACATCCCAGCAAAGTAAAAAGCGTCTTTGCTTTCTGTCTTACCTGTAAAATGGGAGAGAACGTGATTGGGAGGCTTTCCCACCTGTGAGGCAGTAAGGAGCTGTCTGAGCTATGTCAGAATGAGGCTCCCAAAATAATTTTATTTTAGGCAGCTACACATCTAACTGGCTTAGAGCCCGTGAAGTTTTAAATTTAGTAAACAACATCCATTTCATCAGCAGCAAATAACCATATCTCAGAATATGTCTTCGATCTGCTCTGGCAAATATGAGCAAGATTAAAAGGATCTCATGGCCCCTGTGTGTTACTTTTTTGTGGCCCATATATACCCCACGTTATCATAATTTCTCCCTGTCTCCTTTATGGGCTCTCTGAAGGAATAAACAGTAATTTATTTTGATTCCTCAGCCTCTCATGTAGGCAGTGCCTGGCTTTGCTTTGAAGTTCAGTAAACATTTGAAGGAAGGAAGGGAGGGACAAAGTAGGTAGAGGGAGAGCGAGAGAAAGAAAGAAAGAGTGAGAAAGAGAGAGAGAGGGAGAGAGAGAGGAGAGAGAGAGAGGGGAGAGAAAGAGAGGAGGGAGAGAGAGGAGGGAGAGAGGGGGGAAAGAGAGAGAGAGAGAGAGAGGAATATTCCCACTCAGCACAAGGCCCAGCAGATGGAAATGCTAGATAAATGATGGCTAAATTAAAAGAAGTTGCAACATCTGTGAGTGATAGGAAACAGCTTCCCTTGTAAGATCCATCCAAGGTCGCTTTAGTGCCAGGAAGTGTAGGGAGGCTGGGGAGGGGAGCAGGCAGCTCAGGGTAAGAGGGGAGGGGTCTTGAACTCCTGTCCTCGATTTGTTTTTTCAGGTAACATGAACTTGGACTGGCCACCTTGCCTCTAGGCCTACCCCATACAACAACAGTTGCCGTTGCTTTGGTTTTTTGGTTTTTTCCCAGGGAAGTGCTTCATATTTCTTTCCAGAAGCTCACACATCCGTCTCATGTCAGTAACACTCTAGAGTCAGAACCACCACCATGCAAGGAAGATGAATTTAGCATTAAATCAGACTCCGTTTACCTAACTCTTCAGCTCAGCCTGTACACCCCGCTCCATGGTCTCCCTGTTTATCTGTCTACCTCCTTTCTCAAGGCCACCCTCCGTGCCTTTCAGGATCAAAACTAACCAGTTTTCTACTGAAAAATTCATGTATCAAAACTACCAGTTTTCTATTGAAAAATTCTTACTTAGCCGGGCGCGGTGGCTCACGCCTGTAATCCCAGCACTTTGGGAGGCCGAGGCGGGTGGATCACGAGGTCAAGAGATCGAGACCATCCTGGTCAACATGGTGAAACCCCGTCTCTACTAA
>NW_016107516.1:1918728-1926922 GCF_001604975.1 Cebus imitator
CTTGTACTGATCTGTTCCCATAAGTGGCCTTCTCTGATTTTACACAGGCAACAAACTACATCTGCACGAGGATGTTCTAAAACTTTATATAAAAATGTTAGAACAGTACAAATGTGTCAGCTGGGGAACAGCAGAGAAACGATGGCAAATAAGCTGCTTTGTTCTGGGTTGGGCTTGTGTGTGCTTGTCTAAAGGGCCCATTGACTTGACTTCCCCACTAGTCTCCTCAAGGACAGAGATTGTATCTTGCTCACCGCTCTGCTCCCATGCCCACCATGGTACCCAACAGTTAATGGGCAGTCTCAAGATGTGTCAAATGAATGTTCAGGAACCAGTTCATGAAGCCTTCTCTGGATGCCATCCCTGGGCAATTTGGATGTCTCTCTACTGTGATCACAAGATAATAGTTTAAGCAAAAAATTCAATTCACACCTCTCTCCAGCACTGAACTGTGAACTTTTTGAAAGTAGAAAATGCATCTGTGGGCTGGGTGTGGTGGCTCACACATGTAATCCCAGCATTTTGGGAGGCCGAGGCAGGCAGATCATGAAGTCAAGAGATTGAGACCATCCTGGCCAACACGGTGAAACCCTGTCTACACTAAACATACAAAAATTAGCTGGGCATGGTGGCATGCACCTTTAGTCCCAGCTACACTGAAGACTGAGGCAAGAGAATCGTTTGAACCCAGGAGGCAGAGGTTACAGTGAGCCGAGATCACACCACTGCACTCCAGCCTGGTGACAGAGCCGGACTCTGTCTCAAAAATAAATAAATAAATGAAATAAAGAAAATCCATGGGCTTTCTGAAGGTAGGAGATGCATTGTGGTGTGTCTGATTCCCTACATTCTGCCAAGAAAATCACAGGTTATCAATTTGTATGCATATAAGTGACCTGAACTATCCAAGACAATATTCATTCATTCTTTGCCTACAAATCTTCCCTTCCAATCAGATTTTCATATCTCTGAAAGTACATCTAGGAAAACTGTTTCTCTATTCATAACACTTCTGTCACCAAATGTAGCAGGGACCGGGGGTTCCCACACCAAGCAATTCTCCAATTATTTGCAGACACCAACTGAATGTCCAATGATTCAATTCAATTCTGACACCAGCTACCAAGAGTTCGTGTCAGATCCCAAAGGTTAAATGCTCATTTCCACGAGACTGCTTTCCACTGCAGATGCTATCAGGTCCCCAGGCTACCCACACTGCTGTCCAAATTGGCGACAAATTGGCTGTTCTCATATAGCCCTCAGGTTTCATAATTTGCTCTAGACTCTCAGAACTCAAAGAAACACTTTACTATTACTTCTTTATTATAAAGGATACAAATGAGCAGCCAGATGAAGAAGTAGCTAGGACGAGGTCCAGAAGGTCTGTAGAGCAGGAGCTTCTGTCCCTGTGGAGGTGGAGCATGCCACCCTCCCAGCAACTGGATATGGTCACCAACCTGGAAGCTCCTTGAACCCCGTCATTTAGGGTTTTTATGGAGGTCAATTTGAGATCATTGGCCATTTGTGATTGAGCTCAATCTTCAGTCCCTCCTGAAAGTTATAATTCTCTAAGCATGTGGTTGGTTTCTCTGGTTACCTAGGGGCTTTCAGCCACCAGTCACTAACATATAAAAAGACATTCTTAGAAGCTCTGTGTTAGGAACTGGGGACTAAGAGCAACTATTATAACAAATGTATGTATATAAAACAAAAGATGCTCCTATCCTTTCTATCATTCAGGAAGTTACAGAGTGCTAGAAGCCCTGAGTCAGAAATCTGGGGCACAGAATAACTACGTATTTCACATTATGTCATGGTGCATGTATTTTGTATCAAATATATTAAAATGTATAGGATGGCAACTCCAACACAAGTCAACAAAGGCTATTCTTACGGCGTTGCATAAGTAAGAACTCTACAGGAAAGGGCTTAGTTATGACACCCGTCCAAACGGATCAGTCAGATCAACAAACACATAATAACAGAGGAGAGAAAGATGCATGTGCAAAATGGAGCTCAGGGAGCTGGAAATTCAAGGTTGCCTAGAAACAAGTGGTGGGTGGAATGAGGAAATGAAACAGCTTAGCATTCCATTAATTTTTTTAAAGCTACAAATGCATTACATTTCTGAACCAGTCAAAATCTCCTGAGCATCACTCTCAGCTCTTCCCATCATATCCCCAGTCTCCTCCTCTTGCTCTCCTATGGGAAGAGTGGTGTTGGTAAAAAAAGAAATGAGAAAGATAATTCTAGTTTATGTCTTCTTAAAACATCAACACCAGGCTGGGCGCCATGGTTCACACATGTAATCCTGGCACTTTGGAAGGTCAAGGTGGGTGGATTGCTTGAGTACAGGAGCTTGAGACCAGCCTGGGCATCATAGTGAGACAACTCTCTCTACCACAAACAAATTTTAAAAATTAGCCCAGGTGTGGTGGCATGTCCCTGTGGTCTCAGCTACTCAGGAGGCTGAGGCAGCAGGATTGCTTGAGCCCAGGAGTTCAAGGTTGCAGAGAGCTGCGATTGTGTCACTCCATTCCAGCCTGGGCGACACAGCAAGATCCTGTCTCAAAACAAAATAACAAAAAACCATCAACACCAGTTTTGGAAATGGTGCATCCATCTTGGAAAGAGGAAAGTCCCATCAGAAACACCTATGTTAGGCCTGCATTGCTAATGCTAGATTCACACCATAAACCCTAACCCCAAAGAAACACAGATTTGTAACTTACTGATATAGAGCCACAGAAGTGTCCAGGCTATGACTGCTAGGATGAATAAAAATCCTGTGAAGAGAATGATCTTATTTTGTACATTCCAAAAGGGAACTTTTTTCTTGGATTGCTTCTTGGGTTTGGATTTGCCAGTGGGTTTTTGCAGTGGTCGTCTCCCTGGCAACGGTGGTCGTCTCCCTGGCAGCTTGTTTTGGGCACTGACCACTTGGACTGAGATATTGGATATCTTAAAAAAAAAAAAAAAAAGATATATTACCAAGTAGAAGTAGTCTAAAGCTTAAATGAAACTACTCAGTCAGGAGATGTTGGTGCTAAAAGGCCTAAATATAACTAAGCATTCTTATTTATGTAAGTATATCAAATTATTAAGTATAAGAAGTTGATTTGCACCAAGTCACAAAATGAAGACCAGATAAACTAGACATTTCTATATATGAGCCCTAGTGAAATGGTTTCTAGGTTCTTTCCTCAACTCTCCAACTCTGTTGAAGAGATGCTATGGAGGAGAGGCCTGAATTTAATGGGGTAAAGTAGACTAGCAGATTTGAAGGTTAAGAGATTAAGGTTAAGATTCTATGTGGGTAGATTCATGTGTGTACACAGTCCTTTTTTTTTGAGACAGAATTTCACTCTTGCTGCCCAGGCTGGGGTGCAATGGCGTGATCTTGGCTCAGTGCAACCTCTGCCTCCTGCATTCCAACGATTCTTCTGCCTCAGCCTCCCAAGTAGCTGGGATTACAGGCACCTGCCAGATAATCCTGTATGTGTAGTAAAGACGGGGTTTCGCCATGTTGGTCAGGCTGGTCTTGAACTCTTGGCCTCAGGTGATCTGCCCGCCTCGGCCTCCCAAAATGCTGGAATTACAGATGTGGGCCACCACGCCTGACCACAGTCCTTTTTGTGTATGTGTGTTTCACATATTTGTATTATAGTGCTTTTCTCTCAGAATCTATTATTTCTGGGCTGATGTAGTATTGAAAATAAGATGGTAAGTGAGTTCTCCACAGAAATGAATTGATTTCCTAGTTACAGCTTCAAGACTGTGGTAGATATAATTATCATATCACGTAAAAGTGATATAATTTTCTTAGCGTTGTAGGATAGGAGTTAAATATGTTTGTTTTACCATTGCCAGCCACTGACCGAATTAGTGACTCAGTTTGTCAATTATAAATGAAAGAATTATTTAAAAGTAAATCAAAGAATGAAATAGAAGACTCATTCAATTAGAAAATTGTTGAAGTGTATTGATGTGCATAGCGTTATGTGCAAGAATGAAAAATACATTATTTAACTGTTTCCCTTCCTCCTCTTTTATTTTCTTGTCTACCCTCTGCTATTTGATGCTGTGAATTCTTTAATAATGTATTCAAGAGTTTAGCTTCTTTTAAGGAGAGATTTATACATGTCAGGGTAACTAAACTCCAGAGATGATATAGCTTTTAACCACACATTCTCTTAAAGGCAACAATATGGAATGCCAATTCCAAAGAAACCATCCCTTTTTGCACTATCCTTAAGAGTTCTCTCCTTTTTCCTTTCCCTCACTCTTCTCTTCAAAATTCATGCCTTCCAGTCTTTAATCCTGCCAATTAATGAAATAATATGTGGCCACGAACACTCTGAATTATTCATGGCTCCTTCATTCTTTTTGCCAAACACCTTGTCAACTCCTGGAGTGAGATGTTGCTTGTATCCTTTCTGGTGAAACTGAACTAGACCAGACATCATTTAATATGGTGTCCTGCAGGAATGAGGATGGGGTTTCTAAAGAGAGAAATTTTCCATTGTAGAATGAGTTGATGATGGTGTCAAGCAACTTTCAAGCACTCCCCCAAAAGAAGTAAAAGAAAGAAACACAGAGAAATGTCAGTACATGAACTGACAAGGCCAAGGTTGGAGCTCTAAGTGCAGAAACACATTATAGGCAGTCTCAGTTAGCACTGATTAAATTTTAAAGTGGAATTTGTGTAGAGATCACTACAATTTCCCTCGAGTTTTAGAAAAATAGCTACAAATCAATTGTCAAGTACAGCACTTTATATTAAGCTCACATTTGTAAAATCCATTAAGTAACATGAGAAGATAAAATATTTTATTATTGTTTCCTTTATTTTTATAAGGTCATATAATCTCATTTTACTAACAAGGTCAACAATAAATGGCATTCAAGTAAGAGAAAGTTTCTCACCCTGTACTTACTTTCAGGTCAGCAGGTGCGGCTGAAACATCAATGTTTTCCTTTTCCATTATTACGTGTTTTGTGTGATCACCCAGGGTGTCTCAAAGCCGGTTTTCACCCCTTATATGCTGTCTTGAGAAGAATGGAGAGAACCGTCACCACATTCAAGCTAGCTTTCAGAGGAGTGGAATCAATTTACCTCCAGCGGGTTCAGTTCAGAAACTGAAGCCGCCTCATTGCTATATTGTAAATGTTAAAGGGACCTAGCACTCAGCTTTGCACCCCAAACTCAAGGTTTCGCGGTGTAACTTTAATAGGAGCCAGGCCCTTCAGAGTACAGCCAGCCTCAAGGCAAGGTTTTCTTATAAGAAACACAATCCCACGATCGAGAAACATTTAAAAGTCATTATAATTTTTACTTGCGTCTCCTAAAGGATATGTAGAGGTCTAATTGACAACCCTCAGCACCACAGCTGAGAAGTCCTCACACCTGATTTCTCTTGTTTGGCATCTCCTGCCTGCTCCAGAAGACTCACTCTTCAATCCTGCTCCCAGCTCTCCAGCCATACTCACTGAGAACGCATATCCAAGGGGACTTTTTTCCATGAATCTCCCCCTACTTCTTGCAGTCAGTCCTCAATAAACCTGGAGCCCTTTCCGCTGTGAAGCCCTTGTTTCCATCTCCCCCTTTCTTCTTAATGTCAATCTGAATTAGACCCACCATGGAAAGAATAATCCTGAGAAGCAGGGTCAGAATTTTTCTTAGCAGACTGGAAGGAAAAGGCAGGGATTGCTGGAAGCTCATCACCCGGTGACAGTGGGTATCAACAGAAAGCTGATCTGTCATGCTTTAAAGGAGAAACCACTGGTCTGCTGATCCAGACACAAACTTCAGCATTGTTCAGGGGCTGTGCAGACGACAAGCGAGAAACCACCTGCTGAAAGTGGTGAAAGATTGGTGGAGTTGCCTCACACCTGAAATTTGATCTAACTTGAGGAAAATGAGACAGACTGGCAAAAAAAAAAAAAAAAAAAAAGGACATTAAGTCATGTTGTATAAATTTGCCTCCTCGGTTTTGTTATTTATTATTCACACTGATGAAATTGCTAATAATGGTTTAGGCTTTATAATATTACTTTCAATGGCTCACCTTTCCTGTATTATTTCTCTACTTATTTCTAGTACTAACTCATATTCCACCAATATAAGTAAAAAATATATACTTAGCAATGGCCATTGACAAAGACTTTTCCCGACCAAAGAGAGCTCAGGTTCCTCTGAGCTCTCTTTTCAACTAGACCTTGTCCTTAGGCCCTGTCTTTGGCCAGTTTAGCAGGAATCCCCACACCCTTGATATCTGATCATCCTTGATTTTTCTTTTTTCTTTTTGATTCAAGAGTGGCCTTGAAATACCCCTGATATCTAATCAAGTTCTTTATCCCCTACCCTTGATGTGTACGTCCTTGGCTTCCTGTAACAAGAACCCTGATTGGTCAGTTTAGCGAGAATGCCCCTACCCTTGATGTTTCCCCTTAGTCATTTTCCATCCATGGACCCCCTCAGCCTGCACATCGGCTACTAATCCTCAGCTTTCCTTGCTGTATTTTGTAAGGCTGGTTGCCTCCCGGGAGGCTGGACACACCCACCTCTGCACTCAGCACCTGACTCTGCACTCCGCACCTAGCTCTGCTGTAAGGCTCCCTTGGAAGGCTTCGGCTGATGCAACCCTGGCTGGCTCTCGCACCGGAAAACCCGCCCAACAACCCGCCAACCAATAGCGGCCCGCCCCGTGTCAATCCCGCTCCCCGGACCAGAGCACCCAGCTGTTGCTCGTTCCTCCTAGCTATAACCGCCCCCCCCAAACCCCACCCCAGGAAGTCAGCGCAACTTCTCTGGCCCCTTTCTGCGGGACTATGGAACCTCGCCCCGGAGCGGAATAAACATGGCATTAAATTTTCTTATACTGGCCTCAGTTTCCTTATTTTAAACTCGGCAATGACCCTTACATATTTGAAATTGACCTCAGCTCTGTATCGAATTTGCTTTCTCCTGTTGCAACGGTGCTGAAGAAAATCTGTCTTTACAGCCTTTAACTAGCATTCCCCAATCCTTGTTTCCCTTTCACACCTCCAAGGGTGAAAAGTAGCAGCAAATAACAGGAGGCTAAATGTGCAGAATTTAAAAGCAATCATAAAACTAACCGAAGGCTGCTTTTTCACTATCGCCGTGCCAGCAGTTCTAGATAATGTCAGTGACAAAATGCTTCTCCCTAAAAAATATATGTATATATATTTGGTATAAATTCTTTGGTATAATCCCTGTGGGATTACATATTCCTGCATATAAAGGGAAGATCTGAAGCAAGAAATAATAGCACAATGATTGTAAAGACCAAGAAACAGAACTTCAGTTATTTCATTTGTCCCTCTACGTGACCACTGATTTAATTTATACCTAAAATTTAATACAGTTACACAAAGTATGAACTGCAAGGTGTAATATTTTTGTATGTAATATTCTGTATGCAATATGTATTTTGCTAATTTTATTTTTGCTAGCATAATTATATATACAAAGTTGACTAAAAGTTTTCTCATCAATATTATTAGTTTTATTTCATAATTCTTACTGAAAACATTTTTACTCTATAGGGGAAGAGATTGTTAAGAAATGATCCACTCTAGGGAGAAGCAGCCCCTGAGTAGCTGGGAAGCTTCTGTAGGGTCGACAGTGTGAAGGATCCACCGCAGGGTGTCGCTGGCACCGCCTGGTCCCTGGTGAGCCCATCGGCCGGCAGAGCTCACACCCACATCCCCAGATTAGTCCAGGGATCCAGGCACTGCCTCGACTGCAGCTCTTCTAGGTGCATGGAGGTCACACCGCAGCCCATGCCCTGAGTGCCTGGCATCAGAGGCACCTGCTGTACTTCTGCAGGAGCCAAGTGGTGCAGAGCCTGGGCCGCTGCTCCAAGTAGCTGGGCATCCCGATAGCTAACTACCCAGAACAAACGGTACATAACCTTCCAACTGGTGTAGCCACTGCATTTTTCATGGGTGGGTCAGTTTGGAAGCAGTAATCTCCATAAGATGGTGGTGAACATAGGGTGGAATCCATACACAAAAATACAAAAAAAAAAAAAAATCCACAGAAATGCCTACCATGCATACTTTTAAAGAGGACTTCTGGCTAGGCACGGTGGCCCACACCAGTAATCCCAGCACTTTGAAAGACCCAGGCAGGAGGGTCACTTGAAGCCAGGAGTTTGAGACCAGCATG
>NW_016107516.1:1928121-2011975 GCF_001604975.1 Cebus imitator
GGCCACCATCTTCATTTTTGTATGGCACTGCCTCAATTTGTGGACTAGACACACTCTGCCTATCATGTTTTTTGTGTTTGTATTTTAAGACAGCAGATAAGGGTTTTTTGAATTTGTAGGTCTCATTTTTGTGTTAGATAACACTTTTTTCTTTTTAACAGTAGATATTTCTGTCCTGCAACAATTTTTTTTTTTACTTTGGTTTTCTTCCTTCAAATGATTGTCAATGTCAGTTTATTCTATTTAGAATATCCTATAACTGTATACTTAAAAGAGATTGCATCTGTCCATACCATTCCATTCTTTCTGTATAGAACAGTGGTTAAGCATATGTACGTATTGCATTTTATAGAAAAACAAAACAGCAAACTTCATCTTTACTTTTCCTTAAGATTTAAATGACCACATAAGCATTCATTTATATGTACCAGTTTCTTAAAGACCAATAAATGTTTGCCTTTAGCAAAGCTATTGAAAAGCCAGTTAAACTGTAAAATAATTAGAAAGCTATTTATTTTTAATGCAAGTATATGTTCTAGGGCAAATCTAAATTGCTGTGGTTGCACACGCACAATGTAACGTGATGCTTGTCTAAAGAGTGCGTGCAGCTTCAGGGAAATGCATAAAATTTTACTTAAATAATTTTCATAATATGGCTTTTTCCTCCTAATAACTGTATGATTTTTGGCCATTTGAGTCTTTTTGTTGATGCTGGAAGAAAGTTGAAATCCTTGGATATTTAGAAAATTAAGATTGCAGGTTGTTTTGGGGCCCCTCAGACAGCACCTTGCATCATTGTTCACTTTAGCAACAGATTTGGTGGTAAATGGGGGTTTGGGGTTGGAGCAGAAGTATGCAAAAGCTATTTCTAAAGATAACTCATCATGCATCAGTTTCCTGTAATCTGCAAAGATGAATTAGAGCTGATTTTAATTAAAATATTTATAAATTATATAGAAAAGCATATAAAGTTGTTGAGGAAGAGAAAAACATATGTAAATTCAGTTGGGTTGAGTTTTACTTTTTGGCGTATGTATTTATGGCAAACAACACTGTTTGTGGCTTTCTTATATTTTATAGAAATATTTAGAAAACATAATAGTAAATGTTAGAAATCCTATACTTGAAAGAAGCCTCATTTATTAGTGACTTTTTGAAACAAAGTTTAAAATAAACATGGAAATTGTAAAAATATTTGTATTTGTTTTGTCTGAATAGCTTGCTGCTAATTAAGTTCTCCTTAGATGTGTGAAAGTTATTTGATGTTTTATTGTCATCTTACATCTTGTTTAATAGCCATCACTTTTGAAAATCAAAGGATATCTTCGTTTAAGAATTAATTGTGTCAACATTTTGTCAACAGTTTATATTATTCGCATATTATAATAAATTACTAGAGTACCACTTTGATTAGTCTGAATGTCTTCAGGCTTCGAAATAAATCTTGACCAAGTGATACAAAACAAAAGATAGAAAGAAATGATCTACTCTCAGTGAGCAGATATATAATAAAGCAAGTATAACAAAATGTTAATGGTAGAATCTAGGTGTGGGTATGTGCATTTACACTATAATGATATTTCAACTGCTTGTTTGAAATTTTTGTTAATAAAATGTTGAGGGGAAAATGATCATCTCTGAGAGTCAAATACACTAGATAAGTCACTGGTTTTGAGTGATGATGGCAAGGAAAGCTGGGATTTAAGATAAGCAAGCTTGCAAGAAGCTTGGGGAACAAGTATGTATGGATCTCCTTGTTGCTTTTACTGGTATGGAAGTTCTGGTACAGAGTCCTTTCAATCCCAGAGCCTATGACCAAAGACAATTGCAATGGCCAGGAACATGTTGATGTTTTCTATCATAAGCAGTTTAGAAGACGGTGGAGAGATTTCTATTTCTTCCCAGGAGCAAGAAGGGAAGTAGGGTAGATGTCTGAAAGCTGGCCTTCCAAGCAGATAGCGTACAGTGATCTAGATCAAAGGCGAAATATTTCTCTATTGCGTTTAGCAGTGATTATTGAGAGTAAACACATAATCGGTACATGAATTCGACACACAAAAACACTTTAGATGTTTTAGCCTTCCATTCCTGTGCTGAGACTAGCACATTGTAAAGACAGGACATAGGTCCAAATCATCCATCTAATTGTGAACAAGGTCCTGCACTCCTGGCGTAGAAGTCACTTAGCAGCAGAGGTGACACTTTCATCTTTGCCTAACCAGAGGAGAGGTCAGCTCTTCAGAAACTGATAAATCTCTTTCTGCTACTTAGGACCCACTTCTCCCTATTATGATAAGTGGCTGTGTGCAAAGTTGCCATCTGATCAGCACTCTCCACTAAGTTATCTGCAGAAGGGGAGTAAATCCTGAGGAATTTCAAGGTTGCACAGGATGCTGGGAAGTCAGGCAGCCACTTAACATTATTATCCTCAGTGTCCTGTAATAGGCTTGTATGACAATGATCCTGGTTTCCTTTCCCTGATGACTTGCAGGGAGCATGATTCTAATCTTTTGGGTCACATCACATGAATCTTTTTTAAAAGTGAAATTATAGTGTGGCATCTCCAATCTGGGCTACTGCAATATCCCCTTAACTGCTTTTCCTTAAGCTCATCTGTGACACTCTGACCCATGAGTACATCACTGCTGATAAATCTTCCTAAAATGACACTTAATGTCACTTCCAACTTTAACAAATGGCAGCCCTTTTGTTCAGTTTCTCTAGCCTGGCATTCAAGGTTTCCTCAGCCTGGCACCAGTCTGCCTTTCTAACTGTGTGCTCCTGTCACATGTACTGACCCTGTTCTGTCACATCATGCATTTTCCATCTTTATTCCTCCATTTATTCACCCATCTACCTGTTAACTCAATATTTATTTCATGCCTACTATATGAAATATCAAATTTTTCTAAAAACTGAATACAATGTATCACTGCTCTTAAAAAGCTGTCATTGCAGGGAGCAGAGATGCAAATGACTGATTATAATATTACGTAATAAATATTATAACAGAAATGTGAACAAATGCCCTAGAACCACAGAGGTTATTAACAGCCCTCTTCCCTGAATGTCATGCGCCTAGCACATATTGCAATTCAAATCCTAACCACTTCCCACACCCTACCTATAGCTCTCCAACATGCTTTTGCACCCCACCCCATGACACTCTCTTCTTCCTAACTCAAAACCTTTATGGTACATACCAACTAGTACTTTGGACTTTAAATAATGTAATAATTCATCAAACACTACTTTGTAGCATCTATCATCAGTCTTGTTGGCTATTTAATTTGTCATATGGATATCCTGTCTCCAACTAAACTCCAAGCTCCTTGAGGATAAGGTCTCTGTATTATATCCTTCAATGTAATAACCTTGGGAAGGGGCAATGGCTGATAGCTCCTTCAGGAATTAGTTGGGCCTGGGATTTGTTTGTACCTTATTTACAAGCTAATAGGTTAGTCTGTTAACTATGTTATGGATGGTAGCAAAAGACACAAGATTCATGGCTCAGCAAACAGCATGAGCGTCAGTGGGTGTTCCATAAGGGTGACACAGTATGGTCCAGATGGATGCTGCACACGCAGTGGGTTTCCACTGCGCTGAGGAGTGCAGAGTTTGGCAAATTCACCATTTTCACAGCAAACAGTAAGCAACCCTGCTGATTGTTCACGATGGAGATATTACCTCCTCCCACAGGGCCTGAAAGCACACCCTGAGAAACGGCCAGGGTGGAGAGCAGTCTGAGCCCTGTATTCTTGGCACACACAGTGTATTTGTTTCCCAGGGCTGCCACAAATTGGAAGGCTAAAATCGCAGAACTTTATAGTCTCACAGTTTTAGAGGCTAAAAGTCCAAAATCAAGTTGTTGTCAGGGCCGTGTGCCCTCTGACAACAGTAGGGTAGAATTTCTCCTTGTGTTTTCCTAGCTTCTGGGGGTTTGCCAGCAACCCTTGGTGCCCCTTGGCTTCTAGCTGCTGCCCTTCAGTCTCTGCATTTATCATCACATGGCATTCTCCCCTTGTGTGCCACTGTGTCTCTTATAAGGACCCCAACCCTGTTGGATTAAGGGTCCATTCTACTCTACCATAACCTTATCTTAACCAATTACATCTGGAACAACCATACTTCCAAATAAGATTACATTCTAAGGTGGTGGGAGTTAGACTTCAACATGTGTTTTTTGAGAGACATAATTCAATTCCTAACACCCAATGAGAGCTACAGGATACTGAGAGACTAGGAGAACCGTCTCTCTCGACAGAGTAAACTTGCTCCCAATAGACAGCACTGCAAACATTCTAGAGCCAGGTCGTATTCTGAAATACCTGTAGGTGGCATTCTTACCATTTTCTCCAGATGTTATCCTGAAATCCTACTCTACTCCTCTGACTCTCCCCCTATGGTAGAGAGAGGGAGGATGGTGCAGTGTGATTTATTTATGGTCAGGAAGCAACCATGATTCATTGGTACATGATCCATGGTCAGCCATGTTCAAAGAAGTGAATGTTCAGACAAGATTGTGTAGGGTCCAGCCCTACAGGGCTCTGTGACCTCCTCCAGGCTGGTGCAGAGATGAGAAACTGTAGAAATAAAAGGCACAAGACATGGAAATCAAGAAAACAGAATTTGGGCCCAGGGTTCCACTGCTTCCCAAATCACGGAGACCAGCAGTGGCCCGGAAAGCTTGGACACTCTCACTTTTATTCAGTTGCAAATCTGGGGGCAGGGTGGGTAGGACGTGGTCTTGGTGGTCAGAGATTGGGGTCAGGGTAGATAGGGTCAAGTACATCACGAGTCATTCAGGTAGGGGTTCAGGAATTTCTGGCACCCGAAGTAAGATATGGAGCATAATGCATCAGCACTTTTTCCATACTTATCAGGAAAGAACAAAAGCAATAAGATTTATAGTACTATTACTGATTATATTTTCTAAGAAAAAAGGAACCATTGCAGAAGCAGAGCATGAGGGTAGACATGGAATGTGACCACTGAAGCACAGCATCACATAGAGACAGTTAAGCCCCCAGATGTCTGCAGGCCTCCTGACAGCCGTCAGCCCCGCCATGAGAGCTTGGAGAAGTGGAGTTTTCTCCTAACTCCTCGGAGAAGGAGACGTGTCAGCTATTTTGGACGTCCCCTTCCCTAGCTGGCTAAACAGCAGGCGCTTTCCCAGTGCTGGTGCTGCTGCACAGCCAAGTTGCCCTCCAGCAGCCCTTATGAGGGTGTGACAGAGGGCTTAAAGCATCTTGCCTTAGTGTCATTCATTTTCACAATGTCACCCCAGGTTCACACTTCCAACCTGAGAGGCATTAGTAAAAGAATTAAGATCACCTATGAATAACTAAGATCACCTATGAATAACTAATAACTACTGCAGTTATATTTCTAGTTACTTTCCTCTTCATTATTTATATGGAAATAGTCTAAGGCTTTTTGCTCCTGCCTCGGAGCTTATGGGATCTCCCAGCTACAAGATTGTCCTGCTATTCAAATAGACAAGTAAGGGGAGAGTTAGTGTGTGAAAAGCCTCTTTTCCTTGTGGTTCAATGGATCCACAGAAAAGATCTCTTTTCCTTTTGACTGCCTACCATGAGAAGTGCTTAATTCAGTATGAACATGAAACTGGGTTAAGGGACACTGAGGTAAACTAGTCCAGAAGCCATTCTACCTCAAATACCTAACCAGACAAACCCTAGGAGGCCCACATTGGTCCCAGTGGTAGACAACACTGTCACAGAAAGCCGCCATCACATTGAGCTAGTGTAGCATCTGGCTCCCAGCAGGAGCTGAATCTGATTTATGTTTGATGAAGGAATGAACCTTCTGTACTAAAAAGTACTGACTTTGGAAATAATACAAAGGTCACTGGATTACAAAGTGATACTTAAAAAAAAAAACTACAAATTAGAATAACAGGATAGGATTGGGAAAACGACAAAATGATGGAAAATGAGAAAAATTATGATAGAAATAAATGAAACAAATAAATCAACATGAATTTGGTACAGAGAGGTATGGAGAAAAAATGAGGAGTAAAAATAAGTGGAGGAGAAAACAAAGGGAGCAGAACAATTAAATAATTTAAAATGTGTATTCCATGTAAGTTGGCCTGGAGAACATCTCATGTTTTCGCAACCAAGGGTTGAGTTTTGCACTGCTATCCAGAGTTAGCTTCTCTACCAAGTTCATCTCAGTAATGCTGTTCAGTGCTCCCGGGTCCCCTGCTGTTCAGCACTGTGTCATATCAACTTTTTCATAGATTATGCACATCCTGGAATCTGAAATAATACCACTCAACTATTTGCTCATTATTCTAAATCATTCCCAATTAGAGGCCCCAATGGCCTTGATATAATTTAACATTGACAAATGAGAGAAATGACTGAGTGTACATTCTGGTAATTTCTATCGAAAGCTCAGTCGCTCAAAAGCACAGCTAAAATCCAAATAAAAACAGTGGTGATGTGATAAAGCAGAAATCCTACCTTATATCCCCTGCCCTGAACAAAGAAGTATTTAAGAATTAAATCAGATTTTATATTAGGCCATTTTGTGTTGCTATAAAGAAACTGAGACTGGGTAATTTATGAGGAAAAGAGGTTTAATTGGATCGTGGGTCTGTAGGCAGTATAGCAAGCATGGTGCCAGCGTCTGCTTCTGGTGAGGACCTCGGGGAATGTATAATCGTGGCGTATTAGTTCATTTCACACTGCCATAAAGCACTGCCCCACACTGGGTAATTTATAAAGGAAAGAGGTTTGATTGACTCACAGTTCTGCATGGCTGGAAAGGCCTCAGGAAACTTACAGTTATGGGGGAAGGCAAAGGAGAAGCAATGCACATCTTCACAAGGCAGCAGGAAAGAGGGCGAGCGTGAAGAAGGAACTGTCAAACACTTATAAAACCATCAGATCTCATGAGAACTCACTCACTATCACAAGAACAGCATGGGGGAAACTGTCCCCATGATTCAATGACCTCCCACCAGGGCCCTCCCTCAATACCTGGAGATTATGGGGATTACAATTCGAGATGAGATTTGGATGGAGACACAGCCAAACCTTATCACATGGTGAAAGACAAAGGGGAATCAGCACATCATGTGGCAAGAAGGAGTAAGAAAGAGAGAGTAGGGATGTAGGTACCACACGCTTTCAAACAACCAGATCTTGCAAGAACTCACTCACTCATCACCAAGGGGATAGCACTAAGCTGTTGATGAAAGATATGCTCCCATGATCCAAACACCTCCCACCAGGCCCCACCTCCAACTCCAATACTGAGGGTTACACTTCAACATGAGATTTGGTGGGGACACAGATTCAAACCATATCATTCTGCCCCTGGCCCCACAAATTTCATGTTCATCTCACATCATAAAATATAATCAACCCTTACCAATAGTCCCCCAAAGTCTTAATTCATTCTAGCATTAACTCAAAAGTCCCAAGTCCCAAATCCCAAGTCTCATCTGCAAATAAGTTCCTGATACCTATGAGCCTGCAAAATCAGAACAAGTTACATAATTCCAAGATGCAATGGTGGTGCAGGCATGGAATAAACATTTCCTTTCCAAAAGGGAGAAATCAGCCAAAATAAAGGGCTACAGGCCTCAAGAAAGTCCGAAACCCAGTAGGGTAGTCATTAAAGCTTAAAGCTCAAAAATAATCTCTTTTGTTTCCATGTCCCACATCCAAAGCACACTGATATGAGGGGTGGGCTTCCAAGACCTCAGGCAGCTTCTTTCCTGTGGCTTTGCAGGGTACAGCCCCTGTGACTGCTCTCATGAGCTGATGTTGAGTGCCTATCGCTTTTCCAGATACAGGGTATAAGCTGCCGATCATTCTCCAATCATTCTGGGGTCTGGAGGACAATGGCCCCTTCCCACAGCTCCACTAGGAAGTGCCTGGTGGGGACTCTGCCAAGGAAGCTTGGCATTTTCCTTCACTCTTGAACTCTGTGCACGTTCAGGCTTAACATCATGTGGAAGCCACCAAGGCTTAAGGACTGCACTCTCTAGAACAGCAGCCTGAGCTGTACTTTGACCCCTTTGAGCCGTGGCTAGAGCTAGAGTGGAAGGGATGCAGTGAGCAGTGTCCTGAGGCTGCTCAGGGCAACAGGGACCCAGGGCCTGGCCCACCAGAACCATTCTTTCCTTCTAGGCTTCTGGGCCTGTCATGGAAGGGACTGCCACAGAGATCTCAGAAATGCCTTAGAGAACTTTTTCCTATTGTCTTGGCTATTAGTATGTGGCTCTTTTTTAGTCGCAGAAATCTCTTTAGCAAGTGGGTTGCTCTGAAGCACTCTTGGATTCCTCTCCCTGAAAGGCTTTTCCTTTCTCTGCCACATGGTCAGGCTGTAAATTTTCTAAACTTTTACACTCTGCTTCCCTTTTAAATATAAGTTCCAGCTTTGGTCATTTCTTTGCTCCCGTATCAAAGTCTAGGTTTTTAGAAGCAACCATATCACTTCTTGAACACTTTGCTGCTTAAAAATTTCCTCCATCTGAGACCCTAGGTTGTCGCTCTTAAGTTCAAACTTCCACACATCTCTTGGGCGTAAACACAATACAGCCAAGTTCTTTGCAAAGTCGTAACAAGGGTGACCTTTGCTCCAGTTCCCAATAAGTTCCTCATTTCCATTTGAGACCTCATCATCCTACATGATGTCCATGTCACTATCAGCATTTTGGTCACAACCATTTAACCAGTCTCTAAGAAGTTTCAAACTTTTCCTCATCTTCCTGTCTTCTTCTAAGACCTCCAAATTTTCCAGTCTCTGCCCATTACCCAGTTCCAAAGTACGTATCTTTATAGCAACACCCCACTCCTTGGTACCAATTTCTATGTTCGGCCATTTTTGTGTTGCTATGAAGAAATACCTGAGACTGGGTAATTTATAAGGAAAAGAGGTTTAATTGACTCCTGGATCTGCAGGCAGTACAGAAAGCAAAGTGCCAGCATCTGCTTCTGGTGAGGGCCTCAGGAATAGTGCAGTCATGGCAGAAGGCAAAGGAGAGCTAGCGCATTACATGGCCACAGGGAGCGAGAGGAAGAGGTGCCACACACTTTCAAACAACTAGGTCTTGTGAGAATTCACTCACTCATCACCAAGGGGGTGGCACGAAGCCAGTCATGAAAAATACATTCCCACGATCCAAATGCCTCCCACCAGGTCCAACCTCCAACTCTAACACGAGGGATTACATTTCAACATGGGATTTGCTGGGGACAAACATCCAAACCATATCAGACCCTTTCTACTAAAGATGGCTTTGGCTTTCCAACCTTTCCTACCCTAATTGAGGAGCCATATGGTGCTGGAGCAGTTGTTTTTTTTGTTTTTGCGTTTTTCGCTTTTTTTGTTGTTTGTTTTCAACTTACAACCGTAGGTTCAGTTTGTTCCAGGCAACACATGCAATGCTTTGTGTCTGTTTGTGTAACACTAGCCACTAAATTGACTTTTATTCATTTCCACCAACATCTCTATTTGATTAGGCTTACCTAAAACCTCAGGGTATCTGATATAGGTGTTTATTTAGCAGAGGGTCCCCTGGCTGTTGCATTCTAACTGATCTCCTTGGAGAATTCTAAAATATGGTTGATTAAGTTCATGGACCTAGCAACAGGGTACAGGAGCCTCCAGTGGAATTTTACTACTTCCCCAGCAGGCTAAGTGCCTCTGACTTACTGAGGATACTTGCTGGCATCCTCTCACTGTTTCATCAGGCATAAAGGGCAGATGAGTGGATGTCTCTGCCATGTAGTCATTCACTACATCAATTTGCTCCAATGGGCTGGAAACAGTTTTATCTTAAATGTTATTTTTTCACTTATTTCATAAGTTTAATTTCACTAGAAGTCCTTGACAGCATTCGCCTACAGTTAGCCACAGCTGCCAAATCCCCTTACTCAGAGACACTGGCTCTTCAGATTCACTGATAAAATGCCTTACTGTTTCAGCCAATCAGTGGTGGGTGCAATCTGTCTACAGGGCTGGTATCACACTGTGAGAATCACTGTCCTCCACAGTAATCCAAAGTCGAGAGCCATGACTGCACAGTTAGAATTGCTGTGCTTCTGACTCTTCTTCTTTTTCTTTCTTTCTTTTTTTTTTTTTTTTTTTTTTTTTTTTTTTTTTTTTTTTTTTTTTTTTGAGATAGAGCCTCACTCTTCTGCTGCACAGGCTGGAGTGCAGTGAGGCGATCTCAGCTCACTGCAACCTCTGCCTCCCAGATTCAAGAGATTCTCCTGCCTCGGCCTCCCGAGTAGCTGGGAGTACAGGCACCCAGCACCATGCCAGTCTAGTTTTTGTATTTTTAGTAGAGACAGGGTTTTACCATGTTGGCCAGGCTGGTCTCAAACTCCTGGCCTCAAGTGATCCACTTGCCTCGGCCTCCCAAAGTGCTGGGATTACAGGTGTGAGTCACTGCGCCCGGCTCTGACTTTTCTTATGCATGACCTACATAAGCTGAGGAAGAGTCTGTTCCTTAAATAATCCTGACATATAGCAGGTGCTCAGTGAGTCTTGGCTATTGTATTAATTAAATTCATAACATCTATTAATTAGATTAAGTAATAACATCTATTAATTACTATGAAGTAATGAATACAACATTGCCAAAGACCTAGTTTTACCATCTTTATTCTTTTTACTACAGAGAGGAGTGTTGTGACTCTTTTCCTTTTCAAAATTAAATTTTGTGTCTAAGGAGAATAACTCACTCATTTTACCCTCATCCTGGCCCTAATTAAAAGATTCTAAAGAAAAAAGTTACATACCATCTGCACAGCTATGCAAGAATCATTCTGATCAAGAAACATATGTTAAACTCTCAAATGTAAAACAAGTTATTGGTTATTTATACACACAAGGGTGCTCTGAACTCAGGAAAGAAATACATCTTTTGAATTCAGTCCAGAGAACTGCACATGTCGGTACTTTTCTGATTTATAGACTGGTAAGCTCTTCCCTATTGGGGAAAGAGCAGGTGTTAATTAAGTGCAGGGAGCATGTCTTCATTCTTGTATCCACTAGAGCCCAGCACTGTGTCTTGGATGAGGAAGGGGGCACTGCAGAACAGAATTCAGAAAGCTTTGGAATCAACGCTCAGAGTTCAAATTTCAGTTCTTCCTTTTACTATCTGTGGAACCTTGGACAATTCCTTAGCACCTCTACACCTCACTTCCCTTATGTGGGAATTTATGTAAATACTCACCTTACAGCGTTGTTATAAGTATTAAAGGACATGAATTATACAGAGTGCCTGACACTTCATACATGTTAAATAAATAACTGCTATAGTTTGAATGCGCATGTTCCTCCAAAATTTATATGTTGGAACGCAAATCCCCAAAGTGATGGTATTAAAAGGTGGCCATATGGGGTTATTAGGCCATGAGGGTTCTGTGCTTATCGGGGGGATTAATGCCCTTATAAAAGGGGCTTCCAAGAGCTGCTAGGCCTTTCATTTCTTCTGCCATGTGAGGACACAGCATTTGTCCCTACTGAAGGACACAGCAACAAGGTATCATCTTGCAAGCAGAGGGCAAGCCCTTACCAAACACCACATCTGTTTGTTGTTTTGATCCTGGATTTTCCAGCCTCCACAACTACTGGAAATACATTAAAAAAATTTTTTTTTAGCTCTTTTTTTTTTATTGTTCTTTAGGTTCTGGGGTACATGTGCAGATCATGCAGGGTTGTTGCATAGGTACCTACATGGCAAGATAGTTTGCTGCCTCCATCCTTTTAATATTTATAAATTACCCAGTCTAAGGTATTTGTTATAGTAGCCCATATGGACTAAGGCAATTTCTATCAAGTGAAATTCCCATAGGTCATTATTTTTTTCCCTTTAGTTTGTTCGAACTAAAGAAATGGAATTTCTTCTCAGGCAGAGTTCCTTATTTTGCAATCTATGTGTGCTAAACTCATCCCATCATAACAATGTTCTCTCAGATAATTATTGATTCAAGAATATGGAAGCAGGTGGGGCAAGGTGGCTCACTCTTGTAATCCCAACACTTTGGGCGGAAGAGGCAGGCAGATCACTGAAGGTTAGGGGTTTAAGATGAGCCTGGCCAACATGGTGAAACCCTGTCTCTACTAAAAACACAAAAAATCAGTTGGGTATGGTGGTGCGTGCCTGTGGTCCCAGCTACTTGGGAGGCTGAGGCAGGAGAATCACTTGAGCCCAGAAGGTGGAGGTTGCAGTGAGTTGAGATTGTGCCACAGCACTGGGTTACAGAGTGAGTGAGAAACCATCTCAAAAAAAAAAAAAAAAAGAGTGTGGAACCCGAATGGACCTTTAACTTTATCCTCCAGAAGGCAATTCAATAGCTGTCTCATTAAAATAAAGGTCAGTAGGATAGTATTTACCCTAAACTCACTTGAACCATAGTGAGATTTATTCTTGCCCTTCAACATAGCTTTACCTTTTCAACTCAGGGCTATAAAAGTTGACATGTTTATTGTGAGAATATATTATAGATGCACAGCCACATTAGGTCTTCGACTTCACTAAGTAGTAAATCAACTAACTACATTTCACATTAGCTTTCTTGTCTAAGACATTCATATTGAATTCTGGAAACAATAATTTCTGTTCTGGTATTATAGTTTTCAATAATTTTTTACCAGCCAACCTTTCTGTTTTTAGCAATTCTATTTACTTCATATAGTCATTAACAAGCATGAGGCTGGGCGCAGTGGCTCATGCTTGTAAACCCAGCACTTTGGGAGGTCGAGGTGGGCAGATCACCTGAGGCCGGGGATTCGAGACCAGCCTGACCAACATGGAAAACCCCGTCTCTACTAAAAAATACAAAATTAGCCAGGAGTGGTAGTGCATGCCTGTAATCCCAGCTACTCGGGAGGCTGAGGCAGGAGAATCCCCTCAACCCACGAGGCGGAGGTTGCGGGGATCTGAGATCACACCATTGCACTCCAGCCTGGGCAACAAGAGCAAAACTCTGTCTCAAAAATAAATAAAAATAAAACAAGCATGAATTGCTCACAGATTCAATGTGCCCTGTGGCAGAAAGAAAAAACGCTGAAATCTGTGGCAAAGTATCCAGCCATCATAAAATTTCTTTGCAGCTGCCCAGGAAAGACATCAAATTCCACTAACATCCTAGCATTCAGATGGTATCTTTCAAAATAGTCACAATTTTAAAAAAGTGTTAATCCTGATGAGAGTACATGAAAATGGCCACATATACTTTGCAGGTGAAGCTCTAAACTGGTACTGTGGATGGTAACTTGACAATATTAATAAAATATTTATCACTAGGAAATTATCCTAAGGTAATTATTACAAATATATTCTGGTATCATATTTTTCAATAATTTTTTACCAGCCAACTCTTCTGTTTTTAGCAATTCTGTTTACTTCATACAATTTTACTTCATACAGTCATTAACAAGCATGTGGCTGGGCATGGTGGCTCACGCCTATAATCCCAGCACTTTGGGAGGCCGAGGTGGGTGGTTGCAGTGAGCTGAGATCATGCCACAGTGTGATGTAGCTATAAAGACGTTTCTTATAGCGTTAATTTTACTGATGAAATTTGGGAACATTCTAAAATCCAACAATAAAGGGTTAATTAAATAAAATATGATTCATCTATTCAACAGATTTTCAAGGAAAAATTATTCAGTCATCTCCATGTAGAACTTTCCATGTAGGAAGGACCAGCTTCCTCATCTGATCTGGTTGGGACACCCCCTTGAGTCAGATCTTCCTATTTCCTGAGATGATATCTACCATCCCCTTTTACCTGATAGGTTGCAGCTGTGAGAAACTGGTTTATTACCCAAGGGTTATAGAGATGAAGATATTCTCAACATGTTATGTGGATTACATGTGCATTTTAATATGCTAGGATGAGATGCACTAAATTGTGGATTGTGGTTGTCCTGGAGGATGGAATTAAAGAGAATCTTTACATTCCCTGAATTGTTTGAATATTTTACAAAGTTTTACCAAGGGAAAAATCTATTTAGAAATTTGATAAAAGGCAATAATTATCTTACTTGTCCATTGTACAAATACCTTGAAGCTATAGTGACAGTCAATAAAATAAGCATGACAAAATTAATTAAGATCTGTGTTATTAATAAAGCAGCAGCAAAATAATAAAGCAGGTACAAACCAACATCTAGAATCACCCTGTTTTTCAAGGAGCTTTGCCTCAGAGACCCATCTATTATGGATTACGTCACAACTGTTTAAGCAATACAAAGCAACTTTGACTTAATATGCTGAAGAAAGAATTAGTGTTTAAAAATACACAATTATCTTTCGTTTGTTGGGTGCCCATTTGACAAACAACTGTTTTGGCATGAAAATTCCCATTTCTAGGTATAAGCTGAGAGGAGTGAAAAAAAAAGAAAATTTTTATTTCTACAATTTGCAGCATGTTATCATCACATGGAGAAAAATTGAGTGCCAGAGGCCCAGAAGAATCTACTCATCTGGCCCCCTAGCGTGCGGTTTTAACAGCACAGTAGGTATATCACTAACACAGGGTTTGTGTAATGACTATTCAGAGTTTACTCTCAGTCACCACTGCCTGCAATTAGAAAAAAGTACATAGCACGCTAAGTGGGTCTACAATTTAAGAAAGATTGCTTTTTAAAAAAATGGACTTAACTACACTTTGGATCCAAACTATTACTTTATTTCCTGTAGCTGAAATGCATAAACAAACTATCAAGAATTGGCACCTACCATTTGAAATGGTTTTCAAATAATGCTTGGGAGCAGAGACTCTGATCTTACTTGGGGGGGTGGGGTATAGTGGCCTTGAGCTAGTTTATCATATGCACAGTGTGAGGGCATTACCAAGCCCATGTGAAAGACAGCCTGCAGTCTACATTATTCAAGAAGCTGAGTTTGGCCTGTTTAATGTGGAAATTTCACTTTTAAAATGTCCAAGGGAAATAGGCTTTGAAAGCACTCACAAGAAAGATGCGCTCATTTCTGCCAATAATTCTACCACAATTCAAAATGTTATCTTTGTGCTTTACAGTTACCATAGCAGTGAGAGATTCATAGTCAGCAGAATTATTTCAATTTCAATAATTAAACTAAACTGTTTAGGTGACCCACAAGCCAATTTTCTTTAGCATAATGGTTTTTCCTTTTTTATTTTACATTAAAGGTCTGTTAAAAATATTATGCTGAATCCTAATATGTAAAATAGATGTATCAGAGCTGCTGTGGTTGAAGCAGCAGCGGAGGCCCAGGGTTCTGCCTCCTCAGCAGCCCCGCCCCCAGGCAGATCCCAAAGGAATCTCTGGGGAATCCTAGAACTGCAGAGAACACAGTCCAAAAAACTACCATCCAGACTTTGAGAGTGTGGTAATGTCTATAATTTCATCTTTTCCTTGTTATCCATTACATGGATAAAATACCTTATTTCTTTTCTTACTAGATGTATCACATGCCTTTTTTTTTTTTTTTTTTTTTCTACTGGTAAGAAAGAATAAGATGAACTGATAATCCTCAGGCTTTTTTTTGCCCTTTTAATGTTTTCAATCCATGGGGAAAAAAATCTCAAAAACCTATTCATCTTAGGCAAATCTCAATCCCAGGAAATATCCTGTTTTAGGGGTTTAGACCCTTTAAATGACTTTAGGAGAGCAAGCTACATTGTCTATAACTCCTGGATGATGAAAAAGCTACATGTCAGCATCAGACCTAGGGTATGATCTGCAGGAGGAAGATGAATGCCAGAGACGTGAAAACTGCTCATTCATCCAGCCATCAATCCACCCATCCATTCAACAAAACCATCTACCCATTCATTCTTCCTTCCATCCAATCAACAGATACTCCTGGTACTGACACAAGAGCTTCTCAAGAATCAATGCTTCGTCTCACTCTTTCCTGTGCCCTCTACAGGTCTAGCACAGTAAGCTCAAAGTACATACTCAAAAACTTGTGGGGGTCAAAGACTTTGTTCTTGAATTCATGGCTCTAGGCTCTAAGAGTGGGCGAAATGACTCCTAAACTTTCTACACCAATTGCCAAGATAAATGCAGTAATCGTGCAAGAGCTTCCTCATAGCTCACCTATACTTCTCAGTGGCAGCTTAAGCCTCATTCCATCTTTCTGGCCTTTGAATGGAAGAGAAACCAGTCTGGACTGCGGAGTCCCTAAGACAAAGAATGAACTTTACACTGTAAGACACAAGACTAATTACTTTATTAGGTGCATTCTATAAGTTGAAGATGAGAATTTTTGGCAAATAAATAAATAAATAATCAAACAGACTTTGGGGCCAAGGAGCTCAGGAAAAGGGAAGCGGAGTCTTTGCATAGTTCTAAATGAACAGGAGGTGGCAGCAGTAGGCAACGTGGATTCTCGGCAGAAATGCAGCACTTGCAAAAACCAGGGGCAGAAGGCTTTGAGAAAGAGGAGAAGGTCAGAAGGTGGCTAACTATTTCTTTTTCATAGCAACCGTGGTGGGGAACGTTCGTCCTCTCTAGCAGGGGCGGGATGCGGCGTCCTACATGATCTGCCTGGGCATCCCGTACCCTGTCATGCCCGCTTGGGAGGCTCCCTTGTTGCTGCCCATCTGCAGGCCTATTACGTTCTGTCCCTGGCGAAGCTGCTCCTCAGAAAAGCCTCTCCGATTCTGCTGAGCTTTCCTGGACAAGGAAAGTGAGAGGGAATAACGTTATTATGACAGTTCTCCAATCCTTTTCAAGATATGCAATTAGACAGGCGCTAGTGGGGGTTCCCAAATAGATCAGCAGGCCCTACCCTGAGCTGTGGTTATGAGCTGTGGCCCTACTCTGAGCTATCTCTGGCCCTAGCCTGGGCTGTGGCCCTACCATGATGCATGAGCCCCCTATCTTTTAGAAGCCCAGGTGTTCTCCAGAATTTCCAGCAAAGAGGAGGGAGAATCAGTGGCCACCTCTCTGGGGAATTCTCTCTCAGCTTTTCTTGTTTCTCTTTCTCCCCACTCTCCCTTCTTCCCCCACCACTTCAGGCCATCTCAGGCTTCTAAGAAGTCTGCCTCTTCTTACCCTTTCTCTCACAGCTACCTCAAGCCTTTGTGAAAATTAAAATCAGCTCTTCTTATTTTTTTATTTTTGAGACAGGGTCTGGCTCTGTCGCCCAGGCTGAAGTGCAGTGGTGTGATCTCAGCTCCCTGCAACCTCTGCTTCCCGGGTTCAAGTTATTCTCCTGCCTCAGCCTCCTGAGCAGCTGGGACTGCAGGCACCCACCACCACACCCAGCTAATTTTTGTATTTTTCGTAGAGACAGGGTTTCACCATATTGGCCAGGCTGGTCTCAAACTCCTGACCTTGTGATCCGCCCGCCTTGGCCTCCCAAAGTGCTGGGATTATAGGCGTGAGGCACTTTACCCGGCCAAAATCAGCTCTTCTTACACAGCATGTCATTAATCCCATTCCCCCTTTCCCTGTATAGGGCCAAGATGAATATACCATTTTAGAGCTGAGGGACCTAAGTGTTAACGAGGGGAAATGTCTCACTCTAGATTAAAGGTCTGCAAACTTTGGTAAAGAGCCAGATAGTACATAATTGTGGCTGTGTAGCCACATGGAACATGGTAGTTTAATAACACAGATACTAAAACCAGGGCTTCAAATGGCCAATATCTCAGAGGTTTCAGGGCAAGCGTTCTTTAAAATGACATAAGCTGGTAACTTTTTTAAAATAACTGTCAAGGAGAAGAAAATAGGATCATGGAAATGAATAATCAATTATTTGCCACAGAGCACTCTTCTACAACTAAGTCATCCAGTTTAAGTTTCCTGCCTACCCCACACACTGAAGAAAAAACCACTTTAAGAAAAGGCCCTTTACTCTGAGAGATAATCATATAATTTATTAACCAGACTAGGACACTACTGAGAGTGAAACAAGGTTCTATTAATAAACATACTGGGACAACATAGATATTAACCATGATGGTGTCACACCGACAGGACATATTACCCCTTTATTAAGTACACAAACAAAAAGGGAAGGAAGGAAGGAAGTGAGGGAGGGAAGGAGGGAGGGAAGGAGGGAGGGAGGCAAGCAAGAAGGCTCAGAGCTGGCTTAAGTCATAATAAAACCAAGTTCAGACATGAAGGCACCTTCAAGAAAGGCCATCGAGTCCTGCTGAGCCTCAGAAGAAATGGAACCTGGGTGGAGCTGAAGGATGCAGGTGTCTGGTAGAAAAGGCCCAGCCATTTCTGCTCTGGATAGGTTACTGGCCTGGATGGCAGCATCAGCCTTTCACTGCTTTGGAGAACTCAGTTGTGGCCCCAGCAGTGCTAGGTCCTGGGGGCTTTGTACATAAACCCTCTGTGGGGTTCCAAGGCTTCAGACCCTCCCTCTAGTTAAAATCACCTTGTGGTCCGGAGGACAAGGAAGAGACTTTTACCTGTGAAACCAGGAAGGCTCTCCCCGATAGCAGCCATCATCCTTGGTGACTGCAACGCTGCCTAAAGCCATCAGGGTCCTCTGCACAGCTGCCATGTCCTTCCCTGGAAGCCAACAAAGAGATTAAAGCCAAGCACGTGTCAGAGCCAAGGAATGCTGGGAGGATATGGCTGGACACCCAGGAGGGAAGTTCTGAGAGAAGCCTGCAGATGACCACATTCAAGAGGGCAGCGCTTTCAAACACCTCCCAAAGTGGCCCTAAGACAACCATACCCAAACTTTTCAGACAGGAACAACAGATAACCTGCTTAATTATTCTCTATACAGTACATACCAGAGATACCAAGTTTCTAATCCATTCACAGTTGCTGTATAAATAAAACATTCCAAACACTTGGCAGCTCAGACATAGAGGACTTTGCCTTGGTGGGTTCTATAATCTGTGGTAAGGGGAGGTTATGGGGGTGGGCTTGTGGAGTAGTCTGAAGAAGAGGACCTTCCTTAGGAGAAGAAAGAGAAAAGGACACTGGAGAGAAGTTGGTTGGATGGAATAATTCTGGGCTAAACCCCAGGTGGCTTCTCTCTTCTACTGTATCTGGGTTAAAAGAGTCTAAAATCATCCATGTGCATCAAATTGAGTATTCACTTTGCTCTTTGGGCCAGAGGCCGAGCAAATGAACAGCAGATCAACACAGAAAGCACTCAATGTGACACAAGTGATAGGCCCTTTATTTTGTGCTGTTTGAAAAGAGCTAAACGGAGACAATAAATAACTGGCTTGTGTGTGACAGAGAGGAGAGCAAGGGAGAGGGATGTGTGGTGTGGGCCCTGCACAGTTAGATGGGGCACCGTTACCTAAGAAGCCCAGTGGCCATTAACGCGTGGAGAAAGCAACTGGGCCCTATAAGTCAGCCTGTTCCTCCCATCCTTTCTCCTTTATTCCCTTCCAGTTGACTGACATGTCCTGGACTGAGAAGATGCTACCGTGGGGGTAGCCTACAATCTAGGATCATATCAAAAGTCCATGCAAGGCACCAGGGTGGAATACAAAAGCTAGAAAGCATAGGGTTAACAGGCAAGGCGGCATCTAACCTGGTGGGGAACAGTGAAGGTTAAGGGCAAATATTAAGGCTTTCTTTAGACCTGGTGAATCATCTGCGGCTTTTTGGCCCGGCTGCTGCTGCTCAGTCTCTGGGGAATACAGAATTACCGGGGAAAAGCAGATGGAAAGTGAGAATGGAGTATAAACTGTAATAAAATAAACAATTAAGGCCTTCAGAGGAAGTCCAGTTCAGGATCTTCACTTATTCCAAGAGGAGAGAGAGAAAGCTGTCCTCTCTCCCCTCTGCCCCCACCTCGCACATTAACCACAGGGTGATTGCCTGAATCCTGAGGCCCTGTGGGATTGATCGGTGAACACAAGGATAAAATGCTGGCAATGGATAGTCCCCCAGACTCAAGGAATATCTGGGGTGGTGGAGAATGAAGTATTTGAGCAGCACACAGAAGGGAGAGGGCACAAGGAATTTTAAGAACTAAGGGCCGGGCGCGGTGGCTCAGGCCTGTAATCCCAGTACTTTGGGAGGCCGAGGCGGGTGGATCACGAGGTCAAGAGATTGAGACCATCCTGTCCAACATGGTGAAACCCCATCTCTACTAAAAATAAAAAAATTAGCCGGTTGTGGTGGCACGTGCCTGTAGTCCCAGCTAGTCGGGAAGCTGAGGCAAAAGAATCGCTTGAACCCGGGAGGCGGAGGTTGCAGTGAGCCGAGACTGCCACTGCGCTCCAGCCTGGTGACAGAGCAAGACTCCATCTCAAAAAAGAAAGAAAGAAAAAAAAAAGAACTAAGAAGAAACAATGAGATTATTGGTAGAATGACTCCTCCACAGGTGAAAGCATTTCTGTAATTGTCACCATATAACAGGATACTTTTTAAAAGATATTAGTGTAGTAATGATATTCTGAAGGCTCATTCTGTGAAGAGATAAACAGGGCTTGTTCTTAAGCAGTGAGTTATTAAAGGGAATCTAGAGAAATGATTGAGCACAGGAAGGCTTAGGTTAGGGTATATCATGCATCTCTACTCTTTGCAAAGAGCACTCTGGATACCTGTTTCTGGTAGTTGGAAAGAGCTGTTCTGATATGTGCAGGATCTGGGAAAATGTGGGGCCCGACACCAAACAGCTCAGCTACGGATACTAACCTGGAGCAAGGGGTGAAGAAGCAAAGTTTATTAAACCATAGACCCAGACTCCATCACAAGTAGCTAGCTCATCCCTGGTATCCCTGCACCTAGAAAATTCCCAACACTTATTTGGTCCTTCTTGCATAAACTACTACATGAACCCAGAAAGGACAAAGGGAACTAAGTTGCAGGCTAGGATAAGATATCCGGGAACCTAGAACTGTCAACACAACTCCACCCTCATCCCAGGAGAGTGGAAAAGGAAGCAGTTACACTGCAGGAAGAAGCCACTAGGGAAAAAGGCATTATTTGACAGGAAGAAATTGGAATTTTTTCTTTAAGAAACTTTCCAAAGTGAGATGTTTGATATAAATTATAGGGTAGACACTGTATATGTCTTCTCAACCTCATGGAATTGGGATTATTCCTCCTCATATGTGGATGAGAAAACTAATTCAAAGAGGTTAATTATCATGCCCAGAGTCACCCAATCAGTTAACAGAGCCCAGCTCTAGATCAGACCTGTCTGAATGCAAAGACCTGTCTGAATGATTGTTCAAGGGCTCTTGAACAATCTACCATGCCACACTGCCATGTCCCATGGCGACCCATTGAGGGCTGGATGGGGAAGCACATTCTGCAGTAGGAGCCAGTGACCAGGGATGATCTGAAAGGGTCACAATGGTTGTTTTGTGCCGGGCCAGAGGGGACCCACTGAGGGGGATAAACCTGGAGCACGGATTTTGGGCCCTATAGAACCAATGGCACCAAGTCCAATGTCCATAAACCTTTGAGTGTTTTTGTCTGGAATAATCTCTCTATGTCTTCACCCAAACAAGAATGAAGCAAAGAAAAGCAGTTAGGGCCTCACTACTGATGTTCTGACCAAGTGATATCATCTGGATGTTTTGTGCCCACCAAATCACATGTTGAAACGTGACCTCCAGCGTGGGAGGTGGGTTTAGTAGGAGGTGTTTGGGTCATGAGGGCAGATCCCTCATGAATGGCTTGGTGCTGACCTCGTGGTACTGAGTGAGTTTTTACGTATGCATTCACACAAGGTCTGGCTGTTTAAGAGCCTGGCACCTTTACCTTCTGTCCCTGGCTCCCTCTCTTACCATGTGACAGGCTGGCTTCACCTTCCACCCTGATTATAAGCTTCTTGAGGCCCTTACCAGAAGCAAGTGCCAGCACCACACTTCCTGCACAGTCTGCAGAACCATGAGCCAAAATAAACCCCTTTATAAATTGCCCAGTCTCAAATATTATTTTAAAGCAACAAAAATGGACTAGTACACTAAGTTAATGATTGCCAAGATTCTAAATAACGTTATGACCAGAAATCTGCCCCATGTAACCAGTTCACATCTGGCTCATTTTCTGATTATGTTTTTTGTGAGCAACTCCAGCACTCTTGGACTGACAAGATGGGAAGATGGCCTTTTTCCAGCCTTCCCTCTCTTGCATTGCCAGTTCAGAAGCCCAGATCAAGTACCACTGGATGAGAGTGGCACACGGAAGGAGTAAGGGCCACTTGTAGAAGCTGATTTCTACAACTGGGGTCAAAAATTTCAGTGCATAAAGGAGCACTGAGATTAAAAAGGCTCTGTGATGTACACTGAGTCTCAAACAACAAAAGTGTGCGCACAGTGGCTCACAACGGTCATTTCAACATTTTGGGAGGCTGAAGCAAGAGGACTGCTTGAACTCAGTAATTTCAGACTGCAGTGACCTGTGATTGCACCACTGCATTCCAGCCTGGGCAAGAGAGGGAACCGCTGTCTCTAAATAACAATAAGATAAATGAAATAAATTTAAAAATAAGAAAAGCTAAACTAGTCATATCACTACCAAGTGTCATATCTGCCTTGTGACGAAGACTTCAAAATTGTGCAAGTATAAAAAATAGCCATGCACAGCCTGCTTCAGAGTAGGGTTTCCCAAGTTTCCTGGATTATGTATGGGAGATGGGGGGCATCTCTTTTAAAATATGCATTTTGAGGTCATTCTCCTGAGAGAATGATTTGGCAAGTTCTGGGAGTCCATATTTTTAATAAGCTTCCCAGGTGATTCATATCTTCAGGCACGTTTGAGAGTCATGGGTGTTGCCTGGTGATCTGCAAACTAAACTGATCCTAAGGATTACCCAAGAGTCTTAATATTCAGATTCTGGGGCAGTCTCCTAAGATGATTCTGAGCAGCCAGATGGACAGTTAGATCCCACTCTGAAGCTTTGGTTTTCAGTGTTTAAAAACATGCCCATGTCTGCCATGTGGTAAGTACTAAATGATATTTGTTAAGCAATAACTCCTTTCGTCAGCAATATCTTCCACAGAGTCAGGAGTAAAACCAATAATTAGAAGAGCTCTGCTCCAAGTTGGAAGTCAGCCCAGAGCCCTGCAGCTTGGAATGGCTTTGCTCCCTGACAACCACCCTGGATGTTTGGTAGATTCCTGGGGCTCCTCAAGTGAGCTTGAAAGCCACTGCTCCAGGCCATTCTTCCAAGAAAGAAAAACGTTCCTCAAAGAAGCATCAACTAAATGTCCGGAATTTTCTGGAAACAGGGACAGCAGAAATGAGATAGAGTCTGGTGATCTAAGAGCTGGTGGAATCTGAAAAGCACACATACTGTAAGATTCCCACTTTATGACATACTGGAAAAGGCAAAACTCTTGAGACAGTAAAAAGATCAGTCGTTGCCAGGGAGGAATGAAAAGGCAAAGCACAGAGGATTTTTAGGGCAGTACTTGATATGATACTGCAATGATGAATATGTGTCATTATACATTTGCCCAAATGCATAGAATGTGTAACAGCAAGAGTGAACTATGTACTTTGGGTGATGATGATGTGCCAATACGGGTTCATTACTTGTGACATGTACTACTCTCGGAGGGGATGCTGATAATAAGCAAGGCTGTGCATTTGCTGGGAGAGAAGGCATATGGAAAATATCTGTATCTTCCTCTCAGTTTTGCTATGGCCCTAAAACTGCTTGAAAATATTAGTCTTAAACAAAAAAAGAGCTGATGGCATGGTAGCTTTCTCTGTTTCACCTGGCAATCCTTTTCAGCGAGAGTCTTAACTAGCAACCGACAGCTTTACTCCACAAAACAGCACTCCCGATTTCCTGCATTACCGCAAAGCAATGTTATCCCAAGTGTGATCCTGCACCCCACATTCCTAAGTCACAATTCCTGGGGAGTGGGACTGGAGGTTCTGCATGGTAGAAGGCCCCAACCCAGGAATTTTTAATGCTAATAAAGTTTAAGTGCTATTACCATAAAGATACTTTAACAAGGATTTTGTTCTCTTAAATTATTTATTACTTCCAAGATATCTTATGTATGTCTGTGCAGAGAAAAAATAAATGAAAAGGATGAAGACAAAGAAAAAAGGTAAAAGAGAAGTCATCTGGGTGTGTGAACTTGGATTGCACAATCTCCACCTTCTATTTCTACTTTTAATACAAAAAATCAGTCTTGCAGTCAGAGTTCTTTGTCTCAGAGCTATTATACTTCTGTTTGATATAAGTCTAGACTCAGCCTTGTAACTCAAAGAACACTGGCTTTTTCCATCTTTCTTGGAGTTACAGAGAAAGTAAATATGAAACCATGTCTTATTTCCTTGAATAGTAACTTGGGCGTAGCTTCCAATTCTCCACTGAAGGTAGATGAAAATATTGCAACAGTCAAGGGAGAAATATCAGATCAGAGGGGAGGCTGGGTTTGCTCTGTGGATTTTATAAATGTTTGTTGCTTGCCTCCCTGGCTCCCACTGCTGTGGGTGTTGCTTCTTAAAGTGGGGTTCCCAGACCAGCAAAATTAGTATGGCCTGTGAATTGGTAAGAAATACAAATTCTTGGCCTCACCTCAGACCTAATACCTCAGAAACGCTGCTGTTGGGGCCGAGCAGTCTGTGCTTTCATGAGTCTACCTAGTGATTCTGATGCATGCTGGCATTAGAGAGCCATTGCTAAAGGAAAAACCCACCAAATATGATTGTCAGCAGCCACTTGAAATAAACGCAGTGAAGGCTGTTCTGATAGAAAATGAGGCTTCAAGCAGCAGGCACTCGTGATGTCTCAAGTCATTACAGCTACCTTACTTACAATATCCCAAGATACCGCTCATGCTGTGTGAAATATCTCTTCACTCTTGCTGTTGAGGAATGACACATAAAGTGACGCCTTCCCAGAGAATATATTTGAACCTCCAGGCACTTCCAATGTAAACCACACCTCCCTAACTCCCAGTCATCAAGAGAAGGGAACAGGCACATCATCACCATGTGTGTCACCGGGATCCTTATCAGTAGGATTACTAAGAAGAGCAATGAGACTGATCTATCTGTGAGTCTTGCCTGCTCTGACATTCTAGAATTCTATGTTTCATGCTCATCAAGTGCTTATACAAATGAACCAAAAAGATCATTTGCTGAATGACTAATAGTGTGGGGGAAAAGCCAACCTGTATTAGGTGTCTAGGCACTGTGCTAGCTTCTTAGTTAATCCTTACAAAAATTCTACAAAAGAGAGGCATTAGAACTTTTTACCAAGAAGGGAACTGAGGCTCTGAGAAACTAAGCAACTTAAACAAGGTCCACAGTATGTAGCGAAAGAGATTTCAACCCATCTACCTGACTCCAAAACTCATGCTCTTTCCAGTGTAGTGGGGTCTTCTGGGTCTGGATTTGGTAAAGCAATAAATTATGGGGAATGACATCAAGAGGTGACGAACACAAAGTGGAAAAAAGTCAATAAAGTGACCCGTAAGGCCTGGTTGTTCGTATTAGAGAATAGCTGATGAGGTAAAGGCTCCTCAGCTGTCAGAGAGCGCAAAGGTCATCCAGGCAACCTTAGCAGCTCCTGTATGTGGCCATTAAGTCCATTTGTTCCAAGACAGAATGTGTGTCTTTCCAGACTTACTCTCCCCTCCCTCATTTTCTGTTAATCTTAGAAAAGATAAGTCAATGGCAATAATAATTTCTACATTTCCAACTTTTATTTTTCTCTACTATTGTCATGAACTATGCTAAGCACTTCCAATGAACCATCTCATTTACTCCCCACATCAACCCTATGAAATAAGTGTGATTATCCCCACTTTACAACCGAGAATATCGAGGCTTAGAGAAGTGAGTTGATGGGTGGTAGAGCACAGGTTTGGCCAGGCAGTCTAATTTCTGCCTCAGGAGCCTGCACTCCCTTGTAATACCTTCCAGGATAAGCTTGCATTGCAGTCTTTCTGTCCCGATACTAGATCAGCATACACACTTGCTGTAATATGTTCTCTCTCTCACTTACACACACCCCTCCCTTTCTTGCTCCACCTCTTCTCCCTTTCCCACTTTCTGTCCACAGAAAAGATGAAGTCTTACCTGCAGTTTACTTTCTTCTGGCCCACAAACAGCTGAGATGGCCTCACCCTGCCCTTTCCGGGGCAGCCAGGGCAAATCCAAAAGTAATCTGCCAGGCCATTCACCTTCTGTTATCCAAGAGAAGGACTTCCCAGGTCCTTTCCATTCCTCTAAGCCACCCTACTTCTTCTCTGTCACTGAAAGCAAGTGGTGACTCCAGCTCCCCTCTGTGGGGACTTCAGTAGCTTTGTCTATAATGTCCCTGTGATTGTGTTGTTTTTCTGGACCATATAGCTTTGAGTTGCTTTTTAAAGCCTTGAATCTTGTATTCCAATTACCCTGAAGTCTCTTTGAAGTATTTCACCTAGAGGAGGATTAAGGATAATGGTACAGCTGTGGGTTCAGTCTATTGACGTGACTGAAGCCTAAACAAGAAGGCATTTGGCAAGCCTGGGCTCCTTCAGATTTATTGGTCTGCAACATCCAGGAAGCCCGGAGAGTCACAGCAGCTGTGGGCAAGCAGAGCCCTACCTGGGAGAAGACACTGAGTGGGGGAGATGGGAAACTGAGAGCCGTTGGGCATAAAATACCTGCAGAGGAGGAAAAGAAGCTCCTAGGCAAGGAGGGCTGGAGCCACATTGGCCACAGATGCCACAACCAAGTTGCAGAGAATCTGGAATTAATCTAAGTTGATATGTGAGGACAGCATTGAAACCACAGTTGAGGTGGAGAATAGTATGGTGAATGTGAGACTAAGCTAAGCAAACAGCTAGTCTGATAGCTGTGTGCACAATCATGTACCCCGTCACGTGCACACAGACACATAAACACGTGCCAACCCTGCCCCGCAGCCTCCCTTTGATTCCAGCTTACTTGTGCCAAAACACATGAACGACAACCAGCTCTTGCAGAAAGGACTCCAGCCTCGCTTGCTCACACTGCTCTGCAATGCCGCCAGCCTTCCCCTCCCTCTTCCTGCTTCTCTGCTTGAAGCAATCCACTTTTCCACCTCCTGCCCTATTGTATGCTGACCAGAATTGGCTTAAGCCTCAATGATCCTAGGGAATATCAGATATCCCCTCCAACCGTAACAAATCTCCCTGGGCTTCGGTCCTAGTTGGAGGGTGGCCACCAGGTCCTGGGGCCTCTAGGGGCCATTTGGAAACTCCTAAGCACCTGCTTTCCTATGGACAGCCCTCCTGCTCATCCCTTCCTATTGCATAGCTGACGTACAATTGTTTCTGCTACCTGTCAGTCCCAGTGCCCTTGGAGCGGACCTCCTTCCTGATTTCCTTTAAAGCCCCATTTTTCCACCCTAGGGTTGGGACTCTCAGAGTCTGTCTTGTTCCCCTGGAGCTGAGTGGTCCATGGTCCTGGCTCAGGTGACCGCAGTCACACTCATCCCTCTGGGCCTCCCTCTTCCTTTAGGGGAATCTAACACACACATCTGGGGCAGGTGGTGTAGACCTCCTCCGACTCTGTACATCAGGAGCATTTCTCCCTACACTCCTCCACACTTGCTGTGAGCACCTCTCAGGAGTAAAGTTTACCTTTGCGTTCTTTGTAAAGAGAGGGAAAGGCAAGTAAAGCATCTCAGTAGCACGAAGCCAGGAAAGCTCTCAGAATCCTCACCTCCCACAGACCTCCTGGCTTATTCCTCCTCCTCCGTACTTCCTGCACTTAGTGAGGTGGGGGAGACTCACCCAGGTCCCTTCCATTCACACTGACTCTCCTATCCTTCTGTCCCACACAGCCCTGAATCATCTTCCTCCTCCTCCTCCTCACCTCCTTCCCCTACCTCTTCATCCTCATCAGCTAGTCACCATTATGACTCAACAGCACACTCATGGTGTAGGTGAAGGAAACTAAGCCTTTTGGCCCAAGAACGGGTTGGCAGACAAGTTAAGGCTCTATTCTTTGCTGTCAGAGAGCCCAGGTTTGAGTTCTAGCTCTGCTATCTCATGGACACAAGTAACCATGGGCAAGCTCCGGTTTCATCGTCTATGAAACGGGGAAATTAAAAAACATTTACCTCATAGGATTGTTAGCAGAATTGATTGGCATTATGCAGTAAAGTACTTGTACAGTGCCTAGCGCATAGGAAAACATCAGTAAGCAGTAGCTATCTGTATTAGCTAGAGAAAATCATCATAGTTTTGATCTAGGAAGCAGGGATCAAATCTCTACTGTGAAATTACATGAGAATTTGGAGGGTCAGCAGCAAGTTCCATAGCCTGGCCTGGCTGCAGTTTTGAATACCTGAGTTTCTAAATAATGGCAAACCACAAGGGAAACTCACTGGCATCTTAGGATTTTAACTACTCACCTATGAGGGAAACATGCAATGCCAGCTCTTTGCATGACACCGAGCATTCAGGAGGCAACTGTTTCTTTATAAATCATAGCGTGGTGAGTAGTAGAATGGTCCTCTGCTAGAAATCTATTTCAGCCATCATCTGAATACCCATTAAAATACCATGTCTCTTCATCAGGGGAAAGCTACCCCTTTCTCACTGTCAGCAGAGCCATTTGGGTCACTGCCCTGGGGATCCTGTTGGTTGGGCCACTAATGACATCCAGTGACAAAGGGCTTGTGAGAGCAGAGTCAATCTGACAGTCCTGCTCTGACTAGTTGGTATAGCTTGGTGCCTCAGGCAGGCCTAGTGGAGAAGGAACAGTCACATGGTTGGGTATGCACATTTTCGCTAAAGGGGACACTAACTACATCATGACGATGGGTCCCAAATTCCCTCCATTTACATCATATCCCCCATAATAGCGGATTATTAAATACATCTAGGAGTGTGATTTGATTTTTATGCTTTTGTAAGATTTCCTCATCAAGTCAATTCACAAATGTGAAGGGAAAAAAGCACCTGTCACACTGTGAGCAGAATGCATATCTGGAAGGCATAGTCACCAAGCACCCAGATACTGGGCTAATAAAAGGCTGGAGTGCTATCTGTTTCTCAGATTGACAAAATAGATGGCTTTTTCTATAAGCGGCAGTTGAGTGAGAAGCACACTGGCTCCCTGCCTCCCTCCTCTACCGGTAGCTGTGATTTGTTATGGGAGGAGTAAGAGGAAGAAAAGGCATGTATGTCACCATTAGCTTCCTCTGGCTTGAGGCTTCTGTTTTCATTAGTTTGCTGAGATCCCTGGTGTGTCCTCAGGGTGTGTGTTCCCTTAGAAGAGAGTACCTCCTTTTACTAGAACATAACAATGGGGAAGGCTAACAGTGCCGCCAGGAAAACAGCTGAGAACATCTTACACACACATCAGCAGGCACAGGGAAGAACACGGTAAGCAGTTTTTACCAGGAGATGGGGCAAAGGAGAGAAGAAGAAAAGAACAACCCCAAAGGTAGAGGGGCTGTTTACCTTCCCATAGATCCACCGTCTGAAAAATGTCAGTGGTTCTGACACCATAGGTCTCCGCGGCTTTTAGAAACTGGGAGATTTGCTCCATCTGCTTAAAAGCCATCTTTGACTCTGAGATCTTGGGTATGGGCTCTTGTCCTGGTGGGTATAAACTGTTTATCAGCTTGCACAGGACCTGAAGCGGGAGGGGAGAGACAATCAATGTTTCCCTTTGTACTTACAAGCCAAGAATGAGAAGTGAACCCTGCTCAAATGCCGCACTGCTCATCCAGTTTGGGCAGGAGCAAGTCCTGGGCACTAGGAAGGCATGGGCTCAGGTCTGTGTAGCCAGTCTTGCATACTGAGCCCCAAAGACCCAGATGACCCCATTCCTAGGGCTGCTCCTTACCACAGAGATTCCTGTAGCCCAGGAACTCCATTCCTTCCCTGTTCTTCCTTTCCTTTTTCTGAGTGAGGGAAAGAATGTTTACAGATAGGGAATGACGTGACGTGAGGAGGACATGATTCCAGACTTTCAAAGGAGGAATGACTTAGTGGCTCCTGAGGGTGGCAGAGCTCAAATGATAGAGTCTAATATTATTTCTTCTATCAAAAGGCAAATCAGAAGCAGGCTTCAATTTACTCATCCCATATTTTAATAATGTGAAAATAAGTGAATGTGGTACCTTTTCCCTAGGCATACATAAACCAAGCTCTGGGCAACCCAGCAGCATTGGATAGCAGTTATGTAACAGTAAATCGCAGGCTGCAGGAGAGGATGGGCTTGTTTGCATCAGCAGAGCCTGTGACCCTCAAACCCTCAAACATACATCAGTTATCAAATTAGAACTCCCTTCAGTTTCAGGAGAACCCATCCATTCAATAAACAGACACTGAACACCTCCAGGGTGCATGGCTCCCACAAGAATGTGAAGGTGGCTAGTCCCCCTCCTCCCTCCTTTGTTTTCCTGTGTAACCAACCCGTTCCCCTGAGGAAGGAAATGGCCCCAGAAGAGCTAATGCACCAGGAAGCCTGGGGAAATCACAGGGACATATTTATCTCTATTCTCATTAGAAAAATCAAAAAGGCTTCGAATTTGCCGACAACTCAGAAGGGAGATGCGGTGCTAGGGTGGATGGAGAACCCTCAAGCTAGCTAGGGAATTGTGCATGGAGCCCAAATCTTCCAGCCCTGAAGAAATAAAGGCATTCCCATCCCCTCCCGGTGAGGCACAGAGCTTGGCAACAGCAGCTCTTCCCGCAGCCTTACATTAAAGCATCCTCAGTAGCACGAAGGAAAGAAAGGGCGCTGGAGGGTTTCCCTGCTCACCACCCCAGCAACCGAGATCGCTGCCGGCCTTACCGTCCCGTCCATTAACCATTTCTGAAAATGGGCCCTGCCGGGGGGCGGATGCTCGATGTCCTCAGCGCACTGCAGGATGATCCAGTCCACCAGCTTGTTCTCCAGGTCCGCATCATACTTCTGCTCGATCTTCTCCTGCACCTCTCGGCTTAAGCCGTAGCTAGGGCCCCTGTTAGCCATCTCTGGAAAGAAGAGAGGACACGCGCGGCATCCACACAATAGCAGCAGCAGCCTTCGGCTCCCTGCAGACGGGGCTGGGATGTGGCTGGGGAGCCTGGCCCAGCAGCAGCAGAGCGGGCAGAAAGCCGGGCGTGGTTTAAATCAAGGAGCCAATGAAGCCAATGGGGTTTCACCTACAAACGGGAAAGAAAAGCGCAGCCACGCGCCAGTAACTCTAGAATAAAGCTCCGGCGGGTCCAGGGGGGCTGGAATCCCCCCCGCCCCCATCCAGCCTATCAATAAGACGAGATGACATAACACGGACTCACAATCAAGTCTGAACCCCCAGGCAGCAAGGGGGATGGGTGACGGTCGTTTCCTCCCCCTTGTACACTTTGCAAGGGCAGAAACCAGGAGATCGGGAAGAGCAGGTAATTAGCAGGCAGGGAGGAAGCCTCCTTTCATGTTCAGCGGCTGCTGCTGCCTCGCGCCTGGGAAGAATGGCATACTGATTTGATTTTCTCATGGCCGAGGTGGGTCAAACCAGGGCCGTTGCTAAGAGCCCTCCAAAAAGCCAGCCCTCTCCAGTGTCAGTCAAGCCTGCCCGCCTCCCTCCCGCTGAGAGCGTCTTTCTCATCTGCACAATTCTTTCCCTCCTCTGGGGAGACAGCCGATTGTCTTCGAGGCCAGCAGCTGCACGAGGGGATGAGGGCCTGTGGGAGGGTCCGTTCCACCGACTGTCCATCTGTCGGGAATAGCCAAGCCACTTTCCCCTTGCCGGGAGGTAACAACTGTATGGCAGGACGGGAGGGGAGGGACTGAGAGCTGCTGTCAATTACTTGTTCAGCTGCCAGCCCTACTTCACCTAGAAACTGCCATCCTAGCGGGAAAGTGTTATGCCTCAGTTTGACTTACTCAAGGGAGATATTTTTCTCATGCTACTCTTAACCAAAAGACACTAGGAGGCAAGTTTTATAAAATATTATTATAATTATTACGATTTTTTTTTTTTAGATAGTCTCGCTCTGTTGCCCAGGCTGGAGAGCAGCAGCGTGATGTCAGCTCACTGCAACCTCCATCTCCCTGCAACCTCCACCTCCCGAGTTCAAGAGATTCTCCTGCCTCTGTCTCCCGAGTAGCTGGGGTCATAGGCACGCACCACCACGCCTGGCTAATTTTTGTACATTTAGTAGAGACGTGGTTTTGCCGTGTTGGTCAAGCTGGTCTTGAACTCCTGACCTCAGGTGATCCACCAAAGTTTTGGAATTAACAGGTGTGAGCCACCGCGGCGGCAACTTTTATAAACTAGACAAAACTCAACGACTATGACTTCTTAGAGTGAAAGGTTTTGATTTAGGACCCCAAAGGCACAACGGACATATTGTCAGCGGTAACTGAATATCTCCCATGAGCAAACAAGCACTCTGGAGAAATCATTAGATCTAAGTTGGACCCAAATTCTTACAACAGCTAAAAGGCTTGGCAGTTTGTCTCCCTAAACTGTAAGCCACTTTTGGGTAAACATCGAGTCTCATTGTTGTGTAATTCTCTGGCTGTTTTTCATGAGAAAAATCCCACATTTTTTTTTCCTTTGGTTCCTTTCTTCATTCAACAGATTTTACTGAGTGTTTAGGCCAACTACTGGACTGAGGAGGAATAAAATACAATTCTTGCATTGAAAAAGGATTGATAAATTGACTGAAGCATATTAAATAAAGCAATTCTGGGTACATAGGATGGTGATCTTTGTCCTTGTGGGAAATTGACTAGAAGCTATGCAGGAAATGATTCCTCAAATAATACATGTATTGAGAAAAATCTCCTACCGGCTGGTGCCTGGACTAAAGAATATTTAATTACTTAGGAGACATGTGGGTGGTTTTCCTGAAAAAGACTTAGCTGTCAGTCATTGAAGGCCTGGGAGAGAGTACTCTGAAAGAAAACCAGGAGCCTCAGGAGTGCAGTCGGTTTAAGACAAGGGAACGGCTGACTAAGGCAGGTCTTGTTGCCGCATGGAATCACCAGGTGAAGCAGCCCAAAAGACAGCAGCACAGTCTTCAGACACTTGGAGCTTAAGGGAAGAGTTTAGATCGGTGAAATTGACAGCAGAATTATGGAAGTCACCATTTGCATCTTGAGGAGCAGCCATAAGGCTAGTTCTAACCTTAGACTAAGGGAACAGAGGCCTAAACAGAAAGCATGTAACTTTTTCCATGGCCGGAATGGTTTTAAGGAAGATGTTGGTTTGATATACAAAGGTTGAAACAATTCTAAAGTTGTACATTTGCCTGTCTTTTTTAAAACACAGTTTACAAATCTTTCATACCCAAAGATTCCCTCATATTATAACAGAGTAACTGATATGCTTTAAGTGAGTAATTGGGCCCATGGTTCTAGAGAGAAAACAATGGCAAAGAGAGGGGCCACAGCAGGTCATAGAAGTGTCCAGAAATCCAGAGGAAGTCTTCAGAGAAAAAATGCTTGATCCCCTCAGGGGTGACAGCGGAAATGAGCTCAACCCTGCATTTACTAAGTGCCTGCTAGTATTGCAGTGAATTCTTCCAACAACTTTTTAAGAGCCTGTGTTATGTACCTGAGACACAAAAATAAATGATACATGGCAATTTGGCTTAGTAACAAAGTTAAACTCGTAAGCAATAAATGTTAGATGTCATGCTAAAATTATGCACAAAGTACTCAGGTTGGTACAATAATATGTGGAGGAGGGTGTTAAGAAATCAGGGGAAAGGTTTATAAAGAGATTATTTTATGTCTTAAAAGATGAGTAGGTGTTTGCCAGGTAGATGTAGTGAGGCAAGACTGGTAGGGAATGTTGCTGTCAAAAGAAGTGTATTTAAGGTAAAAATCTAACAGTATTAATAAAACATAGGGTTAAAGAGAAGAGAAACATAGAAAGAAAAATGAGGCTGGAATGTAAGGCAGGCTCCAGATCATAAAATGGTGTGTTTGCAAGTGCCCATGGTTAAATTTTCAGGAATTTCAAGAGACGGATATTAAACTCAGTCATTCTTAGCAAGTAGGTTATATTAACTTACTCTTAAATAAACTATATTACAAAGAAAAATTACTCAAAGTGGACCACTTCCTGATTTATTTTGCTACATTTGCTGTTACCTATGTTGAGAATAATTGCGTTTATTGTCTCTATATGGCGTAAATACTATGTGATGGTGTGCTACTGGGCATTTCCTCCCAGCTTTGCATTCAGAGATGTCATGAAGTAGTGTAAAACCAGCCAGGGCAGGAATATTTATGCTGTGAATGTCAGCAAATGCAAGTCAGGGCTCCACCTTACCACCAAAAGCCAGTTCTTAAACTGGCTTTCTGAACTGGCTTTTGATTGTTAAACCAGCCTTGCATGAACTCATGTATCATGTAAGATTTTCAGCTTTTTCACAGAGAAAAAGAATGATCAATCTGATTTGGGTGAAGGAAAAGGAGACAGTCAGAATGACTCACAAGTTTGACTTGTATAACAGAAGCAATGGTGGCGCCATTTATTTTAAGAGGACTCGAAGGTGGGAAGATACATGAAGTGGAAAAGATAATAAGGTTTGGATTTACTGCATTTGGGAAGCCCATGTTCCATCCCAGTTCATTAAGCAGTTGGTTTTATGGGTCTGGAGCTCAAGAGAGTCTAGACCGTAGGTATGCACTTGAGTCACCTGCATGCAGGTAGTAGTTTAAACCATGAACATGGTGATGTTGCTCAAGGTGAATAAGTAGCAAAAGAAGACTGCCAAGGCCAGAACTCAAGGAATATTAACATTATAAGATGGGCAAGGAGAAGGAGCCAGTAAAGGAGTTGATATAGCATGTCAGAGATGTCTGAGGACAAACAATCTCAAAATAAAGCTCCTGAGCTCAGTCATCCTTTGAGAGAAGGAAGCTAGGATACAGACTGACAATTTCAAAGCAGTAAGTAATATCAAAAAGGCATGGATAGATTACTGTTCACAAGAGAGTCCAGGGGACCTAGCAACAAGCTTCCTGAAAAAGAGAGATGGGGATGAGTAAGGAAAGGCTTCAAGGTGAAACTGACCTTTGAGCTTCTTCTTTAGATGTTTATCTAGCTGCAAAACCCGGAAAGCCCAGGAAAAAGGGAAGACAAAATGGGAAAGTATATTTTCCCCAAAAGATACATTTGGTTAAAAAAAAATTGCCTGAAATTTTCTAGGTATATTCTCCAAATACACCAAAGCATTACATTTTTTTCATCCAACCATTACACATACTACACGATTGTTTCTAAACTAAGAATTTACTTGAGATCTGCACTGAGAGAGGATCTTTAAAAGGTATATGGAAATTCCACCCACTTTTCCTCAACCCCAGAACATAAGAATGCTTTAGATTTTTTTAAAACTATCCCAAATTTAATGAGTATTTGACATATTTAATTTGGGGACTATCCTTGGAATAGTTACGTGGCAAGTAATTCTCTCAGCTTCCTATCTCTGTACTTTATAAAACTCAGCATTGCCCAGAGCTTTTTTCTTCTACGCCTCCAGAGATTTTTCTATTGGTTGTTTGGAGAATGGTATACTGTTTAGATTTGTATCTGGAAATGCCTCTAATCTCAACAGATGTAGCAAAAGCAAAATATATTATGCGGCTTCACTTAGCCTTCCTTTCAAATGATATTTGCCTCATCCCTTTCTGTTGTGGATGCTGAGATTTAGAGGGGTCTATTGTTACTTTTTAAATAATGACCAAGTTCCAGAGGCGAAAGCACTGAAGGGCTGCCAGCCATTCATGCATTTGACACGTCACTGAATACATGGCATGAAATGGTTTCGGAAAAGAGCTTTGGGAAAAACTAGAAAAAACAAGTAATAGTGCACTAAAATACACTAAATCTCACGGATGCAAACTCATTTGGAATTTGTGATGTTAACTTCTGCAAAGCTAGATTAACTTTTAAAAGATTTTCCTATCTTTAGATCATAAAGGTTCCCTCTCTTTTTCTGTTTTAAACTATTAGCATTTGAAAGAACATCATCAAACATTCCTATTTGGGATCTTGAGGTCGGGATGGTCAAACCCAGAGTTCAGCTTCAGAAGCCCTACCCACTTCCCTTCCTATGCCTTCATGGATTGTGTCTTCAGTCTCTGATTAGACTGTGTGCAAAAAGATAGTGCCTCCTCTGTCACTGTTCCCAACGTGTTGTGCTTATTTAGACCTTAAACCCTATTATCTAGGTTTACGTCATTTTTCAGAAGAGACTGAGACTCAGTGAGGTCAGTTGCTTCAGTTACAGAGCTAGTAAATGATGAGCCAGAATTAAAAACAAAGCTCGTCTCTGCCCTTAACCATTATGCCAGACTGCCTCTACATATGTATTATGAATCTCTAATCAAATTTATTACATTTTGTTATGTTTAAATGCAGAAAACTATCACTGGCAAAGGCCCCTGCCTTCATGTTCCTAACAAGCCTCACACGTAGCAACGTCTAGGCAAAATAAGTCCTTGAATAGCCAGTGTCATCTTCTATCAACCCACTCCAGCACCAGGCACTGCGGCACACAGAGATGGTTTATCTTTGTGGTTTGTGATTTTTGTCCAGTATAAAAGATAACCCATGTTTAGTTTAATTGCTCTGTAGGACATAAACCAGTTTTGTATTTGTGGAGAGCCCTCAACACCATCCCCAAATTCGAAGATTTGCTAGGAAGACTCATAAGACTTTACATACAGTTCTGCTCATTGCCATAATTTATTACAGTGAAAAGATACAAAACAAAATCAGCCAAGGAAAAAAGACACATGGGGTGAAGTCAGGGGAAACTAAGTGCAAGCTTCCAAGAATCCTCTGCCAGTGGAATCACAGAGGATGAGCTTAATTCTCCCAGCAACCAGTTGTAACAGCACTTGTGAAACGTTGTCAACCAGAAAAGCTTGTTGAAGACTGAGTGCCAGGGGTTTCTACTGGGAGTTAGTCACAAAGGGCAGTCTCTGCCTGGCACATACCCAACTTCCAGACTCCCAAAAGGAAAGCAGGTGTTCAGCAGAAACTATATTGTTCTACAGTTTAGACACAGTAAGATACTTTAATCAGTTCTGGGAATGGTGGAAGCCCCCTGAACTCCAAGTTCTCAGAAGCCAATCAAGGGCCAATCTTGCAAATCCGGTCTCTAAGGATAAGTAATCAGGTCTGCTTCATTAACACTTTTTTCTGCACAGCAATTTTATCTCAACATTTTTCTTCAATGCCAATAAATACTCAGTTTCTTGAATTGTACTTGGAACCAGCTTTACTATCTGCTGAGTTCCTCATTGAGTTGAGTAAGTCTTTGACACATGCTCATTTTATATACATGTATATATGTCAGTCATGTCAACTTAATAAAAGGTTTGACAGATAATAACCTAATCAAGCTAAATAAAGTCCAGCCAAAATTAATGGATAAAAAACATTAACTCAGTAATATCAAAATCCACTCTGCACCTCATTTTAGTTATTTAGGAAAAAAAAAGCCTTTATACTTACATTTCACACTTTCTTACTGACTTTAGAAAGCCTTCTGATTTAGGTGGCAATCACTTGCCTAGTTGTACTTAGGGCAGGATTAATGAAATAATGAATGTTTCTGCAAGTAAGCAATAATATACAAAGATCAATTTCCTCTTTAGTTTTATCAATCAGAATATTAAAATGCTACATCGTTTCAGATGAAATTCCCCATTTAAATATACGACATATAAGCCAAAATTTAGAAATAGCTCCTTGCGTCACTAGTTTTTGAGTCTTTAAAAAAAGCCTTAAAGTTTGAATATAATGTGCAGCTTATATAACCTATATAATACTTTATATATTATATATAAAGTAGCATCCTTCTTGTGAACTTCATCATGCTTCAGAAATTTCTCCAATCATTTCAAATTTACTTCAATAAAAATTTCCCTATATTTTGTGAACCGCATTTTAAAAGCAGAATGTTACAAATTTCCATCTATAACAAAATATTCATGCTTTATTAATAATTCTATTAGAAAAGGATGCAATTAAGAGCTGACATAGCTAACATAAACATAAGAAAAGTAAACTTTTCTTGAATAAAAAAATAGGAAATACTTTAATGAAAAAAAAATCAAGGACAAAAGGAAGGAGAAATTTTTCTAAACAGTACCTGGTCCTTCTTCACAATTTGCATTACTTACGCAAATACATCATTAAATAAATACTCATCTGATATTTACAAAATAGAGGTAAGAGAAAAACCTAAAGTATCAGGATCTTTCATTTGCTATCCCTCTTCCAATCTTCTGGATACATTACATACCAACTAAACATGTGATACTAATTAACTATAGTTGAAAGCTTATCAATTAAATCATCAATTGTGTAAACAAGAAGCTGAATGTCTGCTTTTTCCTTCATTCGGTGATCACTATGTTTTCGGAGGATGACATCCACATCTGTGCTGAGTACTCGGTCGGCAACCTGCATTGATGTATGCCAAGGTATAACATCATCCTTCATGCCATGGAGCAATCTTATAGGGCAGTTCACAGGAATTGGGCTATGTAACAAGCAGTGGTGTTCAGCTTCTTTAATGAAGCTGTACTGAATGTGAAAAACTCCTTCTTCATGGTATTTTGATGGTATGCTCCACACACCTTTCATCTCAACTTCCTTTTTTACCTATTGAAAAAAGAAAAATAAAAGTATTTGTGACTTTAGGCAACACTAACATATGCGATAGCTTTAAGTAATCTAAAGAAGGCAGTTCTTGAATGAGAAAATAGAGATAAAAGTATAATAATAATTTTCAATAATTAATTACTATATGCAAGGTACTATGATGGGTATTACATACATATTATTCCATAAAATTCTGTTAATAATTCTGTTATTATCCCATTTTTATAAAAGAGGACATTAAGGTTTAGATAAATGAAATATTGTGCTCAACAGTTGAGGGCCTGGCTACTAACTGTTATGACTAAGACTCAAACTTGAGTTTAAATTTATCTAACTTTATCATACACTATCTTAAATCAGGTGTTGCTTCACCCCAACTGAAAAGAAAAATAAAGTGGGAGAAAAGTGTTATAATTTCTTGGAATCAGTCCAGGTATCATTCATATTTGTATAAAATCAAATCATACACATACTTATGCAATTTTAGGCTAAATATAAAAAAATAGTTTTCCTTCCAAAGTCCTGGAAAAAAAAAAATCTGATTTTTGTTTTGGATGACAAAGAAGACTTCCACATACTTCCTGAAAATCAAACAATAATATGTGTACATTATTCCCATAAAATGAAACATACATGTCCTTGACTTTTTGAGAACTTATTTTTTACATATAATTTATCTTAATTTTTCTAATTAAAAAATTAGAAATTTGTATGAGTAACATACAGACATTATAGAAAACATAATAATAATTTTAAAAGAAGAAATAAGCCACCCATAATTCTATCTTATGGATAGAAAAACCATTAATATTCTGGCTTATTTCTTTCCCGTATTTGTCTATATGTGTTTTGGTTTTTATATGAGTAAAATGCGAAATACATACATATCGCATACTCATATACAGTTTTCTATGCTGCCTTATTTAACACATATATTTCTGGGTTTCAAAAATTCTATGAAAAGGTTTTAAAAGCCGTACTGCCGTCCACTGTAATTGACTTAATTAGCTTGACCCATACTGTTGGATACTTTCATCTACACTTTTGAGCATAAAAGTTTATTTATATGATATGAAGGGCATTTCTAGAAAAATGGAATGGACATCTTATTAAAAATTTTTAAAAAAGAAGGAAAGAAAAGCTATATGTAACACATTTGAAAAATTTAAAGTTTCACAAATATACTATGATTTTTCCATGTTTAAAATTGTTTATTGCAAATGTAAAAAGGAAAACAAGAACTTAAAATATATAATCCACATGTACTTTAGGCTTTTAATATATTTTTTTTAATTCCAGAAAGATTTAATGATTCAGTTAAAAAAAATCATACTTCTAAATATGTCTTCAAATGATTTAAAATTAAGGAAATTCTACAAAATTATAAAATGCATAACTCTATATTAATATCATGGTGTTTTCTGTATTAAAACAACATATGAACCAAATATTTAAAGTAAAGATGACATTCAATTATCCTCAAGTTACTCAGGATTGTTCCTGAAATTTCTAAATATTTCAGTAGATAAAACTTAGTTCCACTGGCTATTAGCTGAAGTAGAGGCTTTGCTAATTAATGGGACACTCAATTAATAACAGTTTCATTTTAAGCATCCCTAGCCCCCAACTAGCTCTGTTACCTGCCACTGAATTGAATTAAAATGGGTCTATTTGAAGAACAAAGTTAACTTTATAAAATGTTTTATGTCTCAAATCCTCAAGAACAAAAAGTTTGGAAACAGCAAAAACATTACCTAAAGAAAATGTACAATATTTTAAGTTCTACACTAAGAAAACTTATCAAAGCAATATGGTTCAGAAGCTTACATTTCAAACAGCTGTGCATCATGTCTGAGGCCCTCTAGTGTCCAAAGAAGGAAATAATGATTAGAGTCAGTTAAAGAGGAAGGTCAATGAGAAATGCTGAGCTTAATATTCGGTGGATTATAAGAGATGGTAAAAATCTCCGCATCTGCTCTGTTGACATTGTTAGGGCTAGCTGTTTACGTGGAGAAGAAACAGTGGGCTTAGTGTTCCTGCTCTTTCTTTATATATGTTTTTAAGTTAACCAAGGGCTCAACATGCTTCTGTTAACAACTGCTTATCTGATTAAGTATTAGCAAAACTATGCCCTGATTTGCAGATTATAAATCTTCTCAGTCACTTAGGAAGTATCTACTCTATCCTCTCTGAATGATGTGAACACACACACACACACACACACACACACACACACACACACAGAAATGTACATGGCTGAGCACAGGGGCTCATGTCTGTTATCTCAGCACTTTGGGGGGCCAAGGCAGGAAAATCTCTTGAGCCTAGGAGTTCAAGATCAGCCTGAATAACACAGCAAGACCCCGTTTCTAGAAACAAAATACAAAAATTAGCCAGGCATAGTGGTGTGCACCTGTGGTCCCAGCTACTCAGGAGGCTGAGGTGGGAAGATCTCTTGAGTCCGGGAATTCAAGGCCGTAGTAAGTGACAATTGCACCACTGCACTCCATCCTCAGCAATAGAGATACCCTGTCTTAAAACCCCCCAAAATAAAAACAAAACCAAAACAAATGTACAGAGGTTTTGTCATTTACCAATAATGAAAAACAATAATGAAAAAATATAATCAATTCCCCAACCCCCCCAAAATCAACTCCTATTCAATCTGCCATGTCCTTGAGATAATTTCCTACCCCAGGAACTGCTGTATTATTGAGTTAAGAGGATGGAGCAAGGAGTCCACGTTTAGATCCACAAAATGGCAATGGTGGGAAACATGAAGACACTGAGCAACTATGTATGAGAAACCACCAAGAAAGTGAACAAAATTCAGAAACAGGAGATAAGTTCAAGGAAGACCAGCTTTGTAATTTTAGCCCTGATAGGAAATAATATGAGAAATCTGAATACACATACAATGCTGTTTCTTCAGGAGCTGAGAACAACATAAACTAAGAAAGAACTCAGATAATACATGGCACAGGTATTAATACAGAACTTGAGGTAAATCAATGACATTCTACTATTCAACACCACATATTTTTTCTTTCTTTTTTTTTTCTGAACTTCCTTCACCTCTTCCTCCATTTTCTAAAGCATTGTTCTCAAACTTTACAAGAGATTTATTAAAATATAGATTGCTAGGCCGTATCCCCAGTTTCTGATTCAGGGTAAAACCCAAGAATTCAGGTTTCTAACAAGTTCTCAGGTGCTACTGCTGCTAGCCTAGAAACCGTATTTTTTAAACTACTACTCTGTTTTCTTTAATTTCTGTGTCTCTGTGACTCTGACTGACAATATGTCTGGAGAGTTCTGTTGAGAGGATCTGAGGTTGCTTTTAGGCTAAAAGAGAGCCAGCTCTTCACATTCATGGTTTCTGCATCCATGTATTCAACTAATTTTGGATCAAAAATATCCAGAAAAAAAGATTACATCTGTATTGAACATGTACAGACTTTTTTTCTTGTTCCTATTCCCTAAACAATATAGTATAACAACAATTTACATAGCGCTTACATTGTACTAGGTATTTTAAGTAATCTAGAGATGATTTAGATTATACAAGATTTTGTGCAAATACTACACCATTTTCTTTTATGAAAGACTTGGCCATCTATGGATTCTGGTATCGTGGGAGGTCTTGGAAGCAATCCCCTTCAGAAACCAAGGGGTGACTAGTTTCAGTTGATTAGCCCAATCTAACACAGTCATAAGAACAGGCACTACTTCCCATATGCCACAAAGAGGAACAAAAGGAGTTCACGACGTATGATCCAAATAAGTAAACGTAATTAATAAAGAAAATGTTGCTAAAAAAATAAACTTCAAAGTGAGATTTTGTTAATGTGTCTCAAATATTTGGCAGAATGATTTGAAGCGACTGTGAAGAAAGGAAATCTTAAAGAAAACAATGTCAAATAATTAAAGGTAGAAAAGAGATTGTGTACAGAAAGGCAGCTAAGACAAACGATGGGCCAGCATAAGTCAAAGGACTCATTATGTTATCTGTCCCTCCTTCCTTCAAAGAAAGAGGGAACAGAAGTATAAGAGGTAAATATACTGAGGTGGCCAAAGTGACTTTTGACTTACCTCAACAGGAAGCTGATTAAACTGTGTCACGAAGCCATCTGCAGCTGTAGCTACACCAATAAGAGCCATGACCTTTTCTGGTCGTGCAATTGCAGCATGAAGCATAAGCCACCCCCCGAGGCTAGATCCAACAAGAATCTAAAAATAAAAAATAAAGTATTAGATCTTTAAGACAGTATAGGGCATAAACATAAAATATGTACAATAAAAAGTAAAATAATATATACTATTAGAAAGTAAAAATAATACAATCATTTTAAATCACATATCAAAACTGAATAAACATTCAAATTAAATAAAAACATTTTCCTTTCTTTTCTTTTTTTTGAGACAGAATTTCCCTCTTTTTGCCCAGGCTGGAGTGCAATGGCACAATCTCGGCTCACTGCAACCTCTGCCTCCTGCATTCAAGCAATTCTCCTGCCTCGGCCTCCTAAGTAACTGCGATTACAGGCACACACCACCACACCTGGCTAAATTATGTATTTTTAGTAGAGATGGGGTTTCACCATGTTGGTCAGGATGGTCTTGAACTCCTGACCTCCAGTAATTCACTTGCCTCAGCCTCCCAAAGTGCTGAGATTACAGGCATGAGTCACCACGCTCAACCAAATATTTTCATATCTAAAGAAACAGCTTAAATATGAGGTTATAGTCAGTAACTATCATCATACTTAACAAAAACAGTCACCTGTGGCCCTTCAGCTACGTCATCAATTATAGAAAGAACATCTTTTCTCCATTTCCCCACCGTGCTTTCCTCAAGGTTACCATCTGAACTTCCAACTCCTGAGTAATCAAACCTGGAAAAGAAGAAAAAAAATTATATTTGCTTCTTTAATTTTTAAGAAAGACAGCACCTTCCTCATTACTATAATGCTTATAGTAAAAACATCACAATCGGTGTGTATTTTAGCAAATTATATTGGCTTATTAACTTTCAAATATCTCCTAAGTCCAATCACTTTTCTCACCTACTTCACTGCTACCAGCCTGGTCCAAGTCACACTGTCTCTCCACTGAACTAATCCAACAGTCTCCTAAAAAGTCTCCTGTTCACATTTTCACACTCAGTCTTTTTCTATATAGTAGAGTGATCCCTTCCAAACAAAACCATGTCTTGCAAACCCTCCAAAGGCTTTCCATAATCTTTAAATCTAGAGTCCTTATCATACTTTGGTGCCTGATCATCTCTCTGATCTCATTTCTCATTGTTTTCTCTCCCTCTACCGCCAACTGTAACCTCACTTTCCTTCTTGAAGTTCCTGTTTCATCACCTTTTCTCTCCATATCTCCTCCAGATATCCATGCAGATTGTTCCCTCACTTCACTCAGGCCTTTGGCTCAAATGTTACATCCTCAGAAAAGCCTCCCATGACCACTCAACTATTAAAGCTGTGTTGCTTTCACCACTCTCTAATTCTTTACTCTGCTTCATTTTCTTCATAGCACTTATTATTACTTGAGATATATTTGATTATTTATGGTCTGTCTCCCACATTAGAATGAAAGCTCCACATGGGCACAAGCTTTGTTTCAATGTATTCCTAGTGTCTAGATCAGTTCCTTGCAATGTTAGGTGCTTGGTGCATATTTACTGAATTAATGGATGGGAAGGAGACCAGAATAAAATTCATCATCACCAACCCATCCATTTCTCCTTCCAACTTCCTAGTTATCTAGGCTCAAAGTCTGTCTGGTCTTTGAATTCTACCTCTCCTTAAGGGTATCAAATCAATAAAAAATCACGGTGATATAAAGTATCATACCACACCCACAGGTTACCTAAACCCTAGCCATACTGAACTACTCCTAATTCCCAATTACACCCTTTTATAACTTAGAGCCTTAGCATGCGGTTCTGCTGCCAAGAATGGCTTCCTACCCAACCCAAATTCGTAGTCATCCTTTAAGTCATGTCACCTCCTTTGAGGAACTTTACTTGACATTTATGCCCCATTTAGTACCAGTTTCTTTGTATGTACTCAACACTTTTCATATTGTATTAAAATCAAGTTTGTTTTTAAACACTCATCTCCCTCTGACTACAATGTCAGTTCACTAAGGGCAGACTGTTTCATTCAAGTTGGTTTTTCCAGGCTCCAGAATATTGCCCACCCTATACCATCACCATTCACTCTCATTTCTTCTTATGTTCATCCCTTTCTTTGCACTTTGGTTAAGTCCAGTATCTTGGTGCAGGTGTTTGTTTGTCATCTTAGACCTAGACTATCACAGTAATCTTCTATCTTGTGTCTCTATGACTCTGTTTTTAAATAAAGTCACTATACACATGTTGAGTTTTTTCTTTAACATTATATTGATATAGCATTACCTTCAGTGCTCCCTGCAATATATAACATAGTGCTAGATAATCTATTTCCAAAAAGTACTCCAATCTTCAGAATAAGAACAGATTTTAAAAGGGTTCTCAGCATGAAAATAAAAGAATCCAGTTAATTTGGTAAAAGAAATTATTAAATCCATATAATTGACCAAATTTCTGCTAATATACAGGTAGTCCAGAAGTTTTATATATAGTTGTATTTTCTAGAATTATTGAATGAATGTTAGTGAGTCACTCTTCTAAAAATTTAGACAGATAGATTTTTAGGCTGTTAGTGCTAGAAAATAACTCAGAAGTTATCTGTAGACCAAGCTCCTTCTTTTGATGACAAACTTAGGTCCAATGTTTATTAACTTACTTGTCTTGTAATAGAAATTGCTAGAATTTATTGTAGAACCCATGTTTCTTGAATTCCAGGCTTTTTATGAAATCATACCATCTCTTCTGGAAAGTGGATACTGAATATATGACTGTTACAGGTAGACCTTATAAAAATATAAAGTTATTTACTAAAATAACTGTCAGTATGAAAAATTAGGAATTATAAAATCAAGCTTTAGTGAAATACCACCTATCGCTATTTATGCGTATACAAAATCAAATTACAGGAGTGGGAAGAGAAAATTCAGCAGAAATTTGTATTATACAATTCTTTTAAATACATGGATTACTTTTAGATAAACAGTGATCAAATAAGTCCTTAAGTCCCCAGTGGAAAATGATAATATAAGAGACTGTATGAAAGCCAACTAGTATATCTGTTTGCTGTCACATACATTATTGCCTCTAAAGAGCTTAGTTACCACTACTTCTCTTAAGATGTCCTTTCTTGCCAGGGTTGTCAGTGTGGCACAAAGGCCTTTTTTTTAAAAAGGTCTATTAAAGGTTGCTTTTAAAATTACTCTAAATCACAAGATGCAAGTTTACAGGCCATTAAAATAATTTATAAAAATGCTGGCATTTACTTCAACTGGTTAGAACAGAAGTAATTCTCCACTGCTGTGCTAATGGTAGCAATTATTTTCTCAGTAATGTGTTGTTCCTACCTTATGTAGGCGTGACCTAGAGATTTGCAAAACTCCTCAATCGCCAATGCTTTTGTACCATTCATATTAGAAATATAGCCAGGGATGAAGATAATTCCTGGACTTTTGCCTTTTAGCCTCTTATAAGCCAGTTTTGGAAGGTCTGGTCGATTAAGGAAAGAGAGTGACGTCTTTTGTCTGCAAGCTAAACAAAGTACACAAAACATAAACTATGGTTTGCAAATTCGGTTGTTGAAAAACCATGTATTTTCAATCCTAACTTTCTGATCTTAATGAATTGAGGTAAAATGCTATTTCCATTTAATAGGAAAAACAAAAACTCGAAGTACTAAATTAATAAGTCTGTGCATGACATTTCTAGTTTTAAAATCATGTGAACATCAGTACCTTCTCTGAGCAAGATCCAACCTTGATTCTTCCAAAATACACAATGAGGTAGCAATTGCAAGGCAACAAAAGACAGAGACTAATCAAAAAAATTTTCCTGTAGCTACTTTATCATCTATCCTAAACATATCAATCAACATTCAGATTTATCCGCTACAGTTTCAGCCCTCTCTTGTGAGATTTTTGGCCTCATTTTAAAATTTATTTTTTGTTTGATTAGTTTCACATCCCCTATTTTCTTTTCTTTTTTTTTTTTTGAGCAGTCTCACCTTGTCACTCAGGCTGGAGCCTAGCTTATGGCAGCCTGGACCGCCTCGACTTCCCAGGCTCAAGCCATCTTCCTGCTGCAGCCTCCCCAGTAGCTGCACTACATGCATGTACCAGTGCACCTGTCTAATTTTTCCATTTTTTTGTAGAGACAGGGTCTCTCTATGTTGCCCAGGCTGATCTCAAACTCCTGGGCTCAAGTGATCCTCCCACCTTGGCCTCTTAGTGCTGAAATTACAGGTGTGTGCCACTATGCCTAGCCTTGCATCCCCAACTTTCTCGGGGATCAGAGAAGATAGAGGTTTGGTCTGCCCTTGGAAAACCGTTTCAAAGGAAGAGGTGCTGTGCCCTTTTTATTATTGACTCCCATCCACCCCACCTGCTCACCCATCCACCCACCTCAACCAAGAAATCATGAGCCACAGTAACAACTCATAATTTTATATCAGCTGAGGTAGGTTCAATGAGCAGTTTCTTCAAAAATAACATATTAATAATACATTTTTGGAAAGAGATTTCTTATAGGCCTATGCAATCACTTTGCATTTTATTTGTTGGTTTGGTTTTCTGCAAATGGAACACACAGATTTTAGTGTAATTTAAGTATAACAGTACAATTGATGAACTTTATGAGTATTCCATTTCGTCATTTTTCAAATGTTCCCCCATTATAAAATCCATACTTGCTCTTAAGAAACAAGTAGATTTTTTTTTTTAAAGAGTCATTTATAATCCCACCTCTTCTTTCCAAAGACACTAGGTTTGTATACTTCCTTAGGGTCTTTGGACTAACAAATTTTCTTTTTTTATATTAAATGAAGCCATCCTCCACTTTAAAAACTTCTCCATCTTGAGAAGAGAATCCATGTGTGCTGCTAAAGTTTTCCCCATTTGGTAATTAGGAAGCTGATTTTTAAAAAACTTAACTGAAGGCCTTAAAGCTATCCTTTTTACATGTAAGCTTGTTTCAAAGTACAGAGAAAAACGCCAAATTTAAAACTTTCGGTAAGGGCAAGTTATGTTGACCCAGATTGTGTCAGCAAAAATGTTCATTTCCCATCATCTCAGCTGAGCACGAAAAAATTTTTAGGACTCTTTTCCAGAAATCACCTCCCAAAACAGTAATTTCCCCGAGATAATTATAATTTATTTAATGTAAGTTCTAAGTAGACAGATTCATATAATTATATTCATAAATCATCTTTGAACGTAAGCATTAGTTCAAAGCCTGGTGCATGAGTGCTCAATGAATGTTTGCTAAATAGATGAAATAATATTATACTCTGGTTAATGAACTGACATACTTATGCTTTGCCAGGAGTATCTGCATGTATAACATGCCTTTTGGTTGTGTACAATTAAATGCAAGTTAAACTGATTATTATAAAAGTTTAAAAATTTTAACTCCATACAAAACATCTCTGCCATGACATTAATTACCACTCCAAGCACCATGCATCTGACAGCTGCGTGGCAATGGCGTGAACAACACACAAAGCCAAAAAACAAAAGGGTCTAATTCAAATATTATATATACATATACGAGGTTCTCTGACTTTTGGCCCAAATTCTAGTATCCTTTGTGCAATAACGATTACGGTTCTTTCACTGAGTGGGTGCAGCAAGAAGGCAAAACTAGAAACTGAAGTTATGGGGGCGTCTACACTTTTTACAAAGAATATGCCTCACATTGTTAGGTTCCCTCAAGTCAAAGGAGAGTCTGTCTAAGGATTTTAGGAGTCACAATCTACAAAATCCTGGAAGTAACTAATAATCAAATGCATTAAACACTCATTTTAGTTTTTCCTGGTGTTGGCGTTTAATGCAGGGGAGGCAGGCAGGGAGCAGGAGTTCTTTAAACTGCACAGCGTAAAATGCCAGCGAGGGCCCGGGATGCCCAGAATGCCGCAGGGCGCGGGAGAGCTCTCCTCACAGCCTACACTGGAAGTGTACATAGCGCCTAGGACTGGGGTGCTGAGAAAGGGGGAAGAGCATTTTTGAACCGGGCGCCAAAGACGCACTGCACAGATACAGGAACTGACGGAAACCGAGGCGTTCGAAAGTACGTATTCTACTCCCGCCTTTCGGACACTGACCTGGGAGCCACCGTGGCGCCCGCTGAGGCATCGGTGCAAGCAGCGTGTTGAAGCCACAGTGGGGACCGAAGGGGACCGCTGCCCAGCCCCAGCTCCGACAAGGTACCCAGGCCGCCACAGTGGCCATGCGCGCAACCGCCATCTTCCCGGCTGTCCAGGCAAGCCGCAGTGTCCCACAGAAGCGACCCCTACGCACCGGAACTGAGACTGCGCATGTGCTGAAGGCTGGAAGGCGGAACTTGCTGAAGAGCGCCCCGCGGGATTTTCAACTTGCGAAGAGCGCACATGCGCAGAGCGTCGTGGCTCTTGCCCTTCCTTTGGGCTGTTGGTTCTACTTGTAGCAAGGTTTGGCTTAGGGCCTTTGGGATGTTTTGAGTGGCGTCGGGAGGCTGCCCTATCAGCGGGCTGATAGATAATACAGAGCTGGAAGCTTGGAAAGGAACCCTATCCAGCGGTCCTAGATCGGAAGCCGCAGTCTCGCCGACCGTATGACAGTTTTAACCAGTACCACAAATGCTCCCAATATCTGACATTAATCTCACCTGTATAACCTGGAATGGAATCGGACATTCCCTGCTGTGACGTAATGACTGATTAATGAAATATTGAATTATCTTGGTTCCTTCCTTATGCTATATGCAAAAGTAAATTTCAGTTAAAAAAAAAATGATTTCAACGGAAGAATACAACTGGGAGGATTAAATAAGTTTTAGGAGAATATTTTATAGTCCGGAAATAGAAGGGACTTTTTGAACCAAGATTTCAAACCCCAAGATCATAAATAAAAAATATATTTGTATACGAATTTAAACTTTTTGAATGGCAAAAGACACCTTAAGAGCCCAGAAAAATGGATTTTGTAGCATAGCTACATTAATATTTCTAGTTCAGCCTGCTCCTAGAAATAAAAAATATAATTCCAATAAAACTGGCCAACAAGTATGAATAGGCTTCTCATATAAGGAAACATGATGCTCAAACTCACTAAGTGAAAAACTAGAATTTAAAAAAGAAAACCAGGCCGGGCGCGGTGGCTCACGCCTATAATCTCAGCACTTTGGGAGGCCGAGGCGGGTGGATCACGAGGTCAACAGATCGAGACCATCCTGGTCAACATGGTGAAACCCCGTCTCTACTAAAACTACAAAAAATTAGCTGGGCATGGTGGCGCATGCCTGTAATCCCAGCTACTCAGGAGGCTGAGGCAAGAGAATTGCCTGAACCCAGGAGGCGGAGGTTGCGGTGAGCCGAGATCGCGCCATTGCACTCCAGCCTGGGTAACAAGAGCGAAGCTGCTCCATCTCAAAGAAAATAAAAAAGAAAACAATTTTCCCCCATTCAGCTGGCAAAAAGGAAAAAGAAATAATTGGCAATGAGACACTGACACTTAGGTATTATTGCTAAGAGGGCGAATTGCTAAAATTTGTTGTCAAGTAATATGGCAACATCTATTACAATTTTAAAATATGTATCATTTCCAATGCCCTTTAACACAGTGGCATGAGTTTGTGACTACCCTATAGAAAACAACACTAGTTCTTAATACTGCATATTATCTACTGTAACACCATTTTTAGAGGCAAAGAGAAGGAAAAAAAGTGGGAATGGCTAACAATAGAAAAATAGTTGAATAAATTTGTAGTAACAGGGTTTCCAGATTCCAGCTCTGAATATCTTTCAAACTAATTCCTGGGGGCCTCAAGCATTAACCAGTAAGGTTTTATCTAGTAGTTTCCTATTTAAAAGTTATGGTGGCTTGTGTAATACTTTGAGTAAATGTAAGATAGTAAAGTAACTTTTACTATCCTGAAGACAGCTAAGTAACTTTTACTATCCTAGTTATAAATTTGGGGGGCAGTAATTGGTACCAGAGTTAAAGGCAAAGTTTGGATATAGTGAATCCAGCATGTGTTTGCAGTCTGCAGAACCTGGACTGTTGGAACAGTCTGGAACAGTTAGAGAAATAAAGACTGAATAGATCTCTCTCAAGAGGTGGGATGCCTCTCATCTACTAATGACATTAGTAAGGACAGCAACTTGAATTCAGGACATACTCCAAAAGATGCTGAGCTATGTTGCCCATTCTCCATTAGACCTGTTGTAGACTCTAAGGGACTAAATCACTAAGATGATGCCTGATGCATGTCATTTTATCAAGCCTTGTATCTTTTTTTTTTTTTTTCCGAGGTGGAGTCTCATTCTTGTTGCCCAGTCTGGTGTGCAATGGTGTGAGCTCAGCTCACTGCGACCTCCACCTTCTGGGTTCAAGTAATTCTCCTGCCTCAGCCTCCTGAATAGCTGGGATTACAGGCACCCTTCACTATGCCAGGCTAAGTTTTGCATTTTTAGTATAGACGGGGGGTTCACCATGTTAGCCAGGCTGTTCTTGAAATTGTGATCTCAGGTGATCCACCCACCTTGACCTCCCCTGCACTGGAGATGTGAGCCACCATGCCTGGCCTATCCCTTTAAGATAAAAGGATAAGTAAACACAGTCCTAGCAATCCCCAGCAATAAATGTTATCTGTGTAAACAGACAACAATAAGATGTCAGATTTTTTCAGGGTTCATTTCATTTTGTAAGCAATAGGATGTAACCAGAAATAATTCTATTGAAATTCTTCAATTTATAGACTACAAATCATAACGTTAGCACACAACAATCTTTATGTAGTTCCTACAATTGTCGTCTGCAATTAATTCATACTCCATCATACTACAGATAGGTAACTTCAAAATAAGAGATGAGTTTATTTTCAAATGTGAAATCAGGTCAACATTTTAATCTAAACTCAATATATTTAACACACATATTTAAGAGGCTTACTACATCATGCAATTTGATTAGAGGACCTTTGCAATCCTATGAAGAGATTACAGGGCAGAAAAGTCATAACTTTACATTAACCAATGAAATCTTAACAATTATAGTCTTATATCACTACAGGATTTCAAAGTGATCGCTGCAAAATCAGATTTTAGAAATGTCTTCCACTATTATGATTTTTGTCCTTCACTGTTCAAGTAAAACATTGTGTCATCCAGTTGCAAAATATTATTGACAACATGTATATATGTATACGAACCACACTGCAAATTAACAAAAGAATTGTACCCAGTCAGGCCTGACAAAGTTTAATGAAGAGACATTTCTAATCTAATCATTTAATCTTCTAAGTAATATCATTATTCTCTACATCTATTCATTTGCGATGTTTTAGGAAAGAGCACATTCATACTTTCAAACATGCAAAACATGATAAACTAGAATAAATGGCACTTGAAAAACCATTATGAAAGAGACTTGCCTGAAGTCATTTCATCTGACAAAAATTGACTCAAAAAAACAAAGGTTAATTGTAAAAAAATACATAATATAATAATGCATTATAGAGAATGTTAAGTTGAACTTCATTTGCCATTTTGTAGAACAACACCACTTCTGCAAATAAGTATTTTAATTGGTCTGTTCTTTGGTGAAAACAGAGCTGTGATTTCATACCTATGTCAAGGGAGCAGTTAGCAGGTGTGCCCCACAACAAAAAGAAATCAGACAATCTAAAGGACACTGGCTACTGGTTGCCCTTATTCTCAGCACCAGGAATGGAGAAATCTTCAGCAAAACAAGCTCCTAATATCAGATATTCTCTTTATTTAAAACTGTTTAACATGACAGAATGCCTGTTGCATAACATGGCTTTTTTTCTAAAACAAACAGATTTTTGCTTTCTTCTTCTACAAAAAGTGGTTTGCTATATATATATATATATATATATATATATAGAGAGAGAGAGAGAGAGAGAGAGAGAGAGAGTGAGAGAGAAGCTTATACCAGTGGTGACACTGCAAAGTCAATTTCCTGGGCATTTGATGGCACTGAAATACCATTTTGAGATATTTAGAGCAATACTAAATGCAGTTCATCACTTGCAGTTACTACTGTTAAACAGAAGTCAGCCCAGGTCTTTGGTTTTGGTGCAGTACTTAAAAATTAAGGCAAAACTCCTCCTAAAATATATTTCCCTCCAAGCCCTTATTTGCTTGTTTACAAAGTAACTGTCAGCAAAATGCTACCTTTTTTGAAAAGCCAGTTGATTACCAATAACGTCAATGCCAATGATTTGGGTGCTAAAGTTATTCTGTATTTCCAAGTACATATAGATACTTTCTAACCTGTTTAGTTTATTTCACTAAAACCAAAAGTTGATTAAGAACAGTTTATATGAAATGTTCGTTTATCAAAATAGTGTTTTCTTTCTCATGGGAGCTTCAATTCTTTTGCTATTTATTGTCAAGGTTTGTATTAAAACCCTTTCTTTTTTACAAATAACTTCTCTTGATATGAAAGGAGTTCTGAGTATACACAGCTCAAGCGCTGGATCTGTTGGGTTTTCTCATCTGGGATTGAATATGGCTTCATTCTTGTAAGAGATTATTGCAGTCTGCCCTGAAGTGGACTGTTGCCTCAGTTCACTACAACAAGAAGTGAGTATAACCTTCTGCCCCCGTAACTATAACATCCATCCAGATCCGCATGGCTTCTGGTGATGGGGCTACCATGTAATAGATTCTGTCATGAGTCTTGACGCTAAAGGTGAGTAACGGATTAGGACTCTAAAATTCAGAAAAGAAAAAAGAATATAAAACAAACATCTTAAAATACAACATTAAATAACACAGACATGTGAAGACTTCTTCAAAATTTCCAATTTATTAAATTTACAAAGGCATTACTTTTGCTCTAATGTAACTTGCACCCCCACCCCAGAGCCTTTTTCAGGACTGACCGTTTTTCTGGCCTTTCTGCACAAGAAATCTCAGACAGAGCTCATGAATTATTTCAGCAGCTAGTTTGTAAAGCTCTAGCAGGGTACCTAGCTGAGAGTAGGAGCTTAATAAATAGTAGCTGTTATTCTTAGCCCTACTAAGCCCCCTCTTAACTATATGGTAGCTTCTTTTTAGAACCCTGGCACAGTAACTCTTTAGGGTTTCCCAAACCATTACATCCAAAATATTTCCTCAATTTGCTATGACATTTTTTTCCCTCAAAAAGATTAGCCATCCCACTGAACTTCATGTTTACTTTACCAGCATCATCCCGATCACATCTGTTATATCAGAACATCAACTTCAAACTGCTTAGACTCCAAAAATATTTTTCCCTTCTTAATTATGGATTCAAATTGTAGGAATTTAGAAAACTGATATTTACCTTATTAGCATTCTTGAGATGATCATAATACACTTCTTCAATGGCTTGAAAGTATATTACTCCTTTCAATTTAGTTTCATGCTTGTCTGCAAAGACAGATGAGTGTTAAATACTTTATCACCACTGAGGAACAGAAAAAATAACTTCATTACAATTACAATCATTAAAATATTTACGAAGTATTTAATTATCTAAGATTAACTCAGAGAACTTGGGCTAGTGCCTTAGGCCTCTTCTATCTATATTGGAAAAATAAAAAAAAAGCAATAAAATTACTAGCTGCAAACCAAAGAGACTAGATGACTTTGCCCAAGGCTGTCCAGCAGATTAGCAGTCAAAAGATAACCTAACATACTGACTTTCAAGTTAGCATGGAAAGTATAAACACTAATGGCACCAGTACAAATGATTTCTCCACATTTTCCAAGACTATCTTTGTCATGAAAATATTAATATGCAGATCTGTTGTAATAAAATTTTTACAAAGTGCTTTTTGACTTGTTATTCAAAATAATTTTCTACCTATATTTATTTCCTATCGAATTTCTTATTCAGGGTGCTTGATTTTTCCCCATTTTCAACAAAGCTTTAGGCCAATAATTTATGTCCTTTCAAGGTAACAATTTCCAAACTGTTTTCAAAGACTTCATCAGATTAACCATAAAAACAAAGAAAACCAGAAACAACGAAAACACGAATCAAACATATAGCACCACTCTGTGATAGTTCTTGAAATATTTTGTAATTTACACTCTGCAAGGATCACAGTGCATGTCAGCATAGTAAAGAATTTTAACAGCATGAATGAGGAGGCAGGGAAGGAGACTCTATTATACCCGAGTCGTGGAAGTGCACATAAGACAGCCTCTTTTGGAAGACAGTTGGTAAGGCAAACACAATTTAAAATGCAAAAATCCTCTAACCAAGCAATTGCACTTCTAAAACGTTACTGTATATAAGATCTCATGCACGTGCAAATAAATGTACATGGATTTGTGTTTGTTGTGACACAAGGTTGCAGAAGATCTGCTTTAGCTTTAATAGAAGACTGACTTCAATTACAGAGCAGCCATACAGTAAAATCTACAAAGCTACTGAAATGATGGAGGTAGATATGTATCTGCTCCTAAGAAAAAAACCCTTGAAATACTATTATATGAAATAGGATATGAGTAGAATGAATAATTCCGTCCCAAGTGTATAAAAGAAAAAAGAAAAAATATATATACATTTTAAACATATATAAAAATGAATAGAGAAAATCTGAAACAATATTTCAGGCTTAACAGTGAGAGATCAGAACTTTTATGATGGTAAAGAGACAACTTCATCATAAAAAAGTTTTGTTATATTTTGTATTTTTTACTAGTTTAATGTCCCTTTTTCTAATAACAACTACAAAAGGCTAGTCTAAAAAATAATGGCCCTGAAAAATTCATGGCAGGGAGTAAAACTATTTAATTGCATTTCATCCAGAATATCCTAACCTATTTGCCAATGGACCACATTTTTTGTTTTTCCTCTTCCTTGGGAAACACTGTTTTAACTGATACCATGTTCAGTAAGTGTCAGTCAGTTTCTGCGAAAGAACAAGGTCAATGTATCTCTCAAACATTTGCTGGAAATGATATTGCAGTAATTCATGAGAATATAATAATACTTTGTTTTCTGAAAGCAAATATAAAATAAAATCTGGAGATAAAAGTAAATCTTGTCCGTGTTTCAAGCAAGCAGAAGGAAACTTTAGTCTGTAGGGCACTTCATAGGAGTAAGAACTCTGAAAAATATAAGCCTCACAGCCACTTTATGAGCTAAGACAAGCAATAATCCTATTGTAAATCAATGAGATAATGCTACCCATTCTGCCTCTCTCAATATTATCCCATCAGTTTGCAGACATATTTTCTTGGACTCAGTTTTCTTTAGAGACTCTCCTAAAGATCCCAGTTAATAGGCAGGAGGACAAGGACAGAGGGCCAGGGCCATGAATAACACAGAGTCCTGGGACTTTACCACTCAGTGTTCACATTTGCAGCTCCTGCGCAAGTCCATGGCCCTTTCCCTCACTGACAAGCAGAAGGGACGTGGCTCCCGCAGGGTCAAGTCCAGCCTGAACTGCAGTTTGGATGACTGCCTTGGGACTGGTCTATTCCTGTGCCTGTTGTGTATGGGAAAGGCGGGGTGGGGTGGGAGTGGACAAAGCTGACAGCTGATGGCTATAAACAGAGTCGAATGGCAGCATTTGCCCAACTAGGTATCACTAGCCAGTTATATCATAAATACATATTAAAAAGCTGAATGAAATATAATTTTTGTCTTTTTTAAAAAATTAGAGTTCTGGGTAATTTTTCATATACCAAGAAGGTTTTGGCATTTTTTAAAAATCGAAAGTCACCAGAAGTTTCTATTTGGAAAGACACATTTACATGGGTCTGAAGCTTGGGGCTTAAGTTTGAAGCAGTTGGCCAGGGCATTAAACCACTCACCTGGCTGATAGATAAGGGAATGAAATAAGGCTCACAGAGAACAGGAGCACAGAAGAGTGAAACAGTTTTGTCTGAAGTTCTTTTAAAGTTGTTATTTTTGGAAAATTCTGGGTGAGGTTTTCTGAAGGGAATACCACATCATACAGTTTTGTTTATGCAGGGTACAGACACCAAATTATATTAACTGAAGAAAGTTGCTCTAGATATTTATAAAACCCAAGGTCAAAAAGCCCTAGAGAGGCAAAGCAGGGGACCTGGGAGGGCAGGCCATAAGCTTCAGGCCAGTAACTTCTGCAGTACCTGGAACCTCACCCAAAGAGCTCCTCAGTGAAAGGCAGGCATTCCCCTACTGGCTCCTCACCCAAATCCTGGGGCTCCTGAGCCACGCTTTCCTTTCCTCCACAGGCTGCTTGGTTTCTCACACTTCTCCTTATAAATATAAACTGACCTCACTGGACCGATTAAATGATTAGACTATTATTTACAGTTATTGCATTGGTACATTTTATAGCTCCTGGTGATGCTCATACATACTGATAGTCACCCCCAAGCAGGTTTTTTCATAACATCTTGTATAGCACCACTCTTTTTTAGCAGCTGAAAAGAAAGCAGAGCTATACTTGCATTAAAATGAACATGTTTCATATGTGATCCAAGAGGAAATAAGAGGTTCTTAATAAGTATGCCAGTTACATTAATATTTCTGCATTTATATAAGATACAGTAGGGTATGCTTCCTGTCAGCCAATATTTAAGAATCCAAAAATATTTCAGGCACTTAATAAATACTACTGATCACTAGTTTACCAATGAGCTTTACTCTCTGTGCTTAAAAGATCATTCTAGTTTATGAAGTATAGTTGAATGATGTTCAACTATGGCTAATTGTGTGTGACTAAAATGGGACATATGACAATCAATCAATCACAAACCCCTTTTCTTTTCCTGGTATGTTGGTTTAAAAGGCAATATTTTTTGGGATCCCACCCTATAGTGATAGTGCTTCCAGTATAATATTGTGATGTTTCATAAAATGCAGGGCACATAAGCAACTTGTTACCTGAAGAATTGATTAAAACAGAAAATAACAAATAAAAGGCAATATTTTGATCTAAAGAATAAATTTTACTTAATATTTATTGAGACCCAAGTTTACTTTAGAAGTAACATAGACCACGTTTTTTTTTTTTTTTTTTTGGAGACGGAGTTTCGCTCTTGTTACCCAGGCTGGAGTGCAACGGTGCGATCTCGGCTCACCGCAACCTCCGCCTCCTGGGTTCAGGCAATTCTCCTGCCTTAGCCTCCCAAGTAGCTGGGATTACAGGCGCGTGCCACCATGCCCAGCTAATTTTTTTGTATTTTTAGTAGAGACGGGGTTTCACCATGTTGACCAGGATGGTCTCGATCTCTTGACCTCGTGATCCACCCGCCTCGGCCTCCCAAAGTGCCGGGATTACAGGCGTGAGCCACCGCGCCCAGCCCAACCACGTTTTTTAAAGTAACATATAATGGGCCGGGTGCAGTGGCTCACGCCTGTAATCCCAGCACTTTGGGAGGCCGAGGCGGGTGGATCATGAGGTCAAGAGTTCGAGACCATCCTGGTCAACATGGTGAAACCCCATCTCTACTAAAAATACAAAAAATTAGCTGGGCATGGTGGCACGTGCCTGTAATCCCAGCTACTCAGGAGGCTGAGGCAGGAGAATTGCCTGAACCCAGGAAGCGGAGGTTGCGTTGAGCCGAGATTGTGCCATTGCACTCCAGCCTGGGTAACAAGAGCAAAACTCCGTCTCAAAAAAAAAAAAAAAAAAAATATAATGTTTATTATTTCTAGAAAGGAAATTCATATATGAACTACATAATCTAAATATAAAATAATGTATACAAATCTGATATTGCCATTAATTCTGCTACGTATCAACCTACCTATTTACACTGCATTTCAATTGCCTCTGCTCTTTAACAGAGGGTTCCTGATTTGAGCATATGGCTAAAATTTTTTTTATCACCCACCTGCATAATAAGAAAATGTTCGCTTGTTCCGATCAAAAACAAACCAACGTTTTTTCCACGTTTTAATTTTCCCTCCCATTTTGATGAGGAATCCTCGGCAAGTCTTCTCTGTGATTGATACATGGTAACAGGTGTCAATATTGTGACCAGCAGTCTCTACGTGGCTCCGCAAATCAAAGTCCTCCTTCCGGACAGGCAGGTAGCGTGTCAAAGGGCGAGCCTGGAAAAGTGCAAAACCCATTGCATCTATAGCTAATTATTCGTTTTGTTTTAGGTCACACATGTTGAGAGGCAGTAATTAACTGTAAAACCTAAGCTTTAAAATACCCATAAGATTAAAAGAGCTTAAGATAAAGCTTTTATCATTTGGAGTCTAAAAAGTGGATAGTATTTTCAGAAAGATGCTGTAATATGCAGGGGAGAGATAGATAAAACCCAGGACAATCGATTCTATTCCTTAAGATGGGCAGTTGAGAAAATGAAAAATGGTCATATATCTTAGTTTAAAAGATGTACTTCAATCTTAACAAACACAGAGTAAGGAAGCATAAAGTTTTCTGGGCTGCTCCTTGCAGATGAGGAATCCTCCACTGTAAAGGTTCCAGAAGTTGTCCCTGCCACAACTTAACAATCATTCTCCTTAAGTAACCTCAAGCACGACATGATTGACTGAACACTATTTAGTAAGTACAGCCCCCACAGGATCCCCCAAAGCTGTGCTTGTCAGTTTACATATATTCTAATAGAAATTGAAGGCAGACATTTATGTTTTGAAAAGTCAAACTAAAATAAAGAAAGAAGGAGAATCAAAACTGGATCTAATGTAATGAACTGTCTGGGACCAGATGCCAAAAGGAAGTATTTAGATGTCTTTTATGTTACTGATGGCTGGTATAAAAGTTTGCCTGATTTAGGAAGCATATATCACCATGGGTGATAGTTCTAAAATGGTGTCTTATTTTATGCTGTTAAATAATCCCACCTCTTTGCCTTGGGAAATGGCCTAATCATAAACTTGGAGGCAAAACTTACAATCAGGATTAAAGGAGAATTGTGTTTTTTCATTTGGCTTCAGATAGCAAACAAGCATGGATGACTTTTACTGCAAGTCAAAATTTGGTAGAGTGTTGGGCATAATGAAATAAAATAGACAAATTTTACTTTCTACTTTTCCTTCAATACTTAACCTTTGATTGTGTGGTACTTTGGTTGTAACAGATGCTACAGGCTTACTGATTCCTCAAAGCACACAAAGTCTTAAAGACAGTCTCTAACTGCTATGCTCTCAAAATGCCAGCAGCCACAAAGAGTAAGAGTAATGATGTTTTTTGCCTTTGAGTCCAGCGAGCCTTGATAAAATGGAGTTGAGCTTTAAATTACATAGTACTTAACAAAACTTTATGTTAGTTCCTCAGAAAACATATTATGTAAGCAGCTACAGTGGCAAGAACAGAGATTCAAATCCTGTGATGACCAAGTTAAGACATTAAACAAAATGTGTGGTTTCTCCAAATTTTGCTTGAGTACAACAAGCTTGTGCACAGGTGTTGAGGACAAGTGTAGCAAAGGGAACACATGTGATGATATAGTGTTTAGAAACAAAACAAAACAAAACACTACCACCGCCACCAAGATACTGGGCTTAGTGAAAAATTACCCTGCTCCAGATTATTTTCTTGTAAAAGATGGCTTAATACAAACTCTTCCATTCCCCAAGCAAAGGTTTCAGTTCAGATATTGTATTTGTTTACCCCAGCAAATCCAGCTGCATTTTTAAAAGCTGCTCAAAAAAGATTCTCTTTTCACAATGTACTCCAAAGGACGGGTGGAAGAAAAGGTGCTGCTCCTGGCAAAATATTCCATGCATGACTAAAGAAAAGTGTCATTTGGTTGGTGGTTCCCTAAGAGTTTTGAAATGAACTCACTTTTTTTTTTTTTGCATGGGAATGCACACTCTTCTCTCTTTTTTTGAGACGGAGTCACGCTCTGTCACCCAGGCTGGAGTGCAATGGCACGGTCTCGGCTCACGCAACCTCCGCCTCTTGGTTTCAAGTGATTCTCCTGCCTCAGTCTCCTGAGTAGCTGGGGCTACAGGCGCGTGCCACCATAGCAGGCTAAGTTTTGTATTTTTAGTAGAGATGGGGTTTCACTGTGTTGGCTAGGCTGATCTTGAACTCCTGACCCCGTGATCTGCACGCCTCAGCCTCCCAAAGTGCTAGGATTACAGGCGTGAGCCACTGCACCCTGCCACACACTCTTCTCTTAAACCTTAGGTGTCAAGTGCTAATGCTCAGTGCCCGGGAAACCATCCTGACACAGAATAGCTGTTTCCTAGAAACTGCCACCAGGGGGCAATCTGTCCTTATCCATTCAGATTGACCGACCAACCTGTGCCCTTTGTTTCTCCCTTATTTTTACTTCCTTTTCTATTAACTTCTGCCTCTGGCTAGTTTCTTCCTGTAACCGTTTTTCCAGGATTTCTCGGCGTCGTTTTTCTTCTTCCAGGGCTCGTTTTTTGGCTTCCATTTCCCGTTCCTAAACATTATGCATAACAATGATTATTTTAATATATACTGGTTATACGTGAATGGTTCTAACCAATATAAAAAAGAAAATTCTACCGAGACAATTCTTGGTTTGTAGACTAGTCTCTTATAATATATAACTTACAAGAAAACAACTCATAATCATGCCTGGTATAGCTTCCAAAATCATCATCTGCAGAAATGCAACCACTAAATTTAATTAACAATTAGATTTTGGTCTTCAGTGAAAATCCAGCTTGTGAATATATTCAGTCATTTCTTCATTTCATATTAACCAGCAACTCTCCCATTTTAAATAAAAAGCCTCACAAACTGTCCTCCGGCACTTAGCACGTGATTTAGCCTGTCTTTCAACTGCTGTCTTCTAACTGAGGGCCATGGTCTCTCTAATTCCTGTTGTTGCTCTGAAGCTTCCTGGCTGAAGGTCACAGAGGAAGCACATGGGGAAGTTAGAAAAGGAAAGGAGGTGCCCTTTAGGGCAGGATGCAAAGGCATTTTGGGGGATTCCTAAGGAAGTGAGACTCTGGCTTGAAATACAGTCATAATAACGTGGGATTTTAAATATTACAATAGTACAGTTAGCACAAGCTGGGAAGGAAGAAACGATGCATAAAGACATAGGATTCCTCCCTGATCCTTGGCAGGAACACAAAGCAGCCATCAAAAAGAAAAAAAAAAAACAACACAAAGTGTTCATTTTGGTCTATGTCAATACTATATATACATATATTTCAAGTTATGCAAAATCCACTTCAGTAGAGAGCCTTAGAAATCATCTAACATTTTTATTTTTCAGATAAGAAAATGAGATTGAGAAAGGCTGAATGATTATTCCAGGATCACACAGCTCCTTAAGGAGTATTGCCTGATGCCAAGTGCAGGGCTCCTGCACCACCGTTATCATAGACCTCCGGCGTGAAAATATGAAGCTTACCCTGGATTCAAGCAGCCGCGTCTTTTCTGCATGAGCCTGCTTCAAAAGTCTCTCCATTTCTTCTATTCTAGCAATATTTGAAGTGCTGGCACTGAATCAAACACCAAAGCCTTTTAAGAATATTGGTTTACACTAAGAAGTCTCTCTAATACACACACACACACACACACACACACGCACGCGCGCGCGCATACACACACACCCACACATACACACACATGCACACACACACACAGGGTCAAGGGAGGTGCATGACAAAATCCAAGCATTTATAATTTAAAGAATGTTACTTATGAGTCATTGGACTGGAAAGGCAAATCAACTCAACTCTGAAAACTGTAGGTGACACTGACTTACCTCAGTTTAGAAGACAAAATATAGGCAAGCAAAATAATGCCAATGGTTTACTCATAGGTATATGAACCAAAACCAAATCTTACAAAGTGTGACTTCTAAATGCTTCCTCCAAAGTCTAAAAATAATGGCCCCATGAGAGTCCTTGCCATTAATTACTTAAAGATATCAGACCAACAAGACTATCACCAATGTTCTATATAAATGACGCCTAAAGTTTGGAGTCATTTTATTCAGTTGGGGAATATGTATTACGAGCTGCTTTGCTGCTTTTTGTTGTCCCTTTATATGGGTGGACACTTTATTCCTTAAATCATGATGCCAATTAAAACATGACTTCTCCTATAGGAGGGATGGACGGATAGCAGCCAGTTTTGTAAAGAGTACCCCCTCATGATACCAATGAGGAAGCTGTATAAAGAGATTTAAGAGCTTCAAAAGAAATGATGGGAAAGATTATCACTCAAGTGATAAAAAGATGAAACCAAAGGGTGTGAAAGGTGCAAGAACAGTCAGGGTAAGTAAAAGACAAAGGGAAAACTTGAAAATGTTGAACACAAAACAGGAAATTTTATTTTTCACTTGCTTACATTCTATTTGACTGTTCTGGAAAAGAGAGACTGTAACTCAGATCAAAATGTATTTACTTTGCTGTTGCAGCTACGGGGACCATATGCTGTTTCTAATGTATGTGTCCTTGTATACTCATTTAAGTACCTGTCTTCTTTACAAGACCCTCTTGAGGACAGACTTTTGTGCCTGTGTCTCTGTAGCATAAAACCTGGCACAGAGTAGGGATACATGTTTGATAGACACATTCATATAAAAATAAATTCATTAAAAATTCATATAAAAATGAGAACCAGAGCCCTCTTGGTTATAGATAATTATTAGTATAGTATTCTCAAATTACATTTTTGCAAATCAAACCTAGGATGGTTTAAACCTAGGGCTAAGAGTTCTACTGAAGAGAACACAGGGCGTACAGTTTATCCTAAAATGAGTACTGACAGCCCCATTACAAAACATATCCATTGAGGAGAGAACTGTTTTAGGAATATCGGATCCTTGGCCGGATGCGGTGGCTCAAGCCTGTCATCCCAGCACTTTGTGAGGCTGAGGCGGGCAGATCACGAGGTCAGGAGATCGAGACCATCCTAGCTAACACAGTGAAACCCCTCTTCACTAAAAATATAAAAAATTAGCTGGCATGGTGGCACGCACCTGTAGTCCTAGCTACTCCAGAGGCTGAGGCTGGAGAATCGCTCGAACCCAGGAGCTGCAGGTTGCAGTGAGCCATGATTGCGCCACTGCACTCGAGACTATGTCTCCAAAAAAAAAAAAAAAGGAACGCCGGATCCTTACAAGCTTAACAATTAGGCTGCACTTTGCAGAGTAACCCCGAACCACTTTTTAGCCAGATGTTTTCTCCTATGAAAGAGAAGAACATAACAGTGTCTTCTCATTATTTCCATTAGCCAGCTGGGAGATACAAAAGAGTAAGTTCTGTTTTCTTCAGCTAGCAAGAATCCAAGGGAACAAAATCTTTCATTATTGTACAGGAATTCTTATTCTCCTTCATTATGAATACCTGACTTCACGGATGGAAAGGGATAAACTTCATTGGCCCAACTGAGAAAGCCAAAGACAGAAATGTAGGGCATATAAGGGCACAAAATTATATTTATATTCTATAGTGTTGTTTGTGACATCAAATATATATGTTTCATATCTCCCATTCATTTGAAAATAATTTGAATTTCACCAAGTTTCAGATATTGAAAACTCGCCAGTTAGTAAAAACAAACTCACCAATAGCCTAATCCCCATTTATCCCTTTGTTCATATAGTCAACGTTTATTTAGATTTCACTGTTTACCATTTTCTTTGCTTAAATGTCTTCCCTCCTCCCCCCACCACGAGCTTTATTGATTATACATATAATGGACAAATAAAAACTGTATATATTTACAGTATATAACATGAGGTTTTGACATATGTATACATTGTGAAACAATTACTACAATCAAGCTAATTAATGTGGCTGATGCCTGTAATCCCAGCACTTTGGGAGGCCAAAGCAGGCTGATCACCTGAGGTCAGGAGTTCAAGACCAGCCTGGCCAACATGGTGTTACCCTGTCTCTACTAAAACAAAACAAAACAAAACAAAAACTAACCCGTGTGTAGTGGTGGGCACATGTAATCTCAGCTATTTGGGAGGCTGAGACTAAATAATTGCTTCAACTTGTGAGCCAGAGATTGCAGTGAGCCAAGATTGTGCCACTGCACTCCAGCCTGGGCAACAGGGCAAGACTCTGTCTCAAAAAAAATAATAACAATACATTTATCACCTCACTTGGTTACCTTTTGTGTATGTGTGTGTTTCTGTGTGGTGAGGTACATCTGTTCCTTAATTCTTTCCATGATAGCACTATTGCAGAATGGTAATTCCTGGCAAACATTTATGTGTGGCCATGATCCTTTTCCATAGTTGTTTTACATAAGAATGCCTCAGTGGTGCTGGCAACTGCAGATAACTAATCCCCACGGTCAGAAACTACTCATAGTATTTAATGTCACTGTCTTATGAGATTTTCTGAATGTCAAAAAATTGAAGCCAAAATAGAAGATGCCTGTAAAAGGTCAACTGCAAAGGGGAGATAAAAACAGGCATTTCTCTTCTGTACCACCATCAAGTTAAAAAAAAATCATGATACTGTAAGATAAGCTCTTACCCATTATTATGATGGAAAATAAGTGATAAACATCAGGGAAGCAGGTAATGAAAAACTAATGTTTGGAATGTGTATTCTGATAAAGCATCCTTAATTGGAAATTTTTTGAAGATTGCTAGAAGGAAGAGTAAAAAACTAAAAAATCTTCTCTGCTTAAGATTTTTTTAAACTTACGTACTAAAATATCCCTAAATTATAAGCCTATTAAAGAGGTTATTCCATGCTGAAATTCTGGTTGCATAAACTTGGTCTCATGGTTTATTATGTCACAAAAAACATTTGTAGGATGACAGCATTATTCAGAGATGTGGGTACGTTTGCCCTTCACTTTCTGTTGAGACATCACTTTGTAACTACTAGAAAGTTACATGAGTCAGACAATGTTTTTGCTTTTTCAATATCATTATTTACAGTGTAAATAAATATGCTGCTCAGAAAATAGGCCTTGGGTCATAGAGAAGAGACAATTGAGAGTCAATTCTGCATAAAATCTCCATTCTGCCAAAATTATTAAACTGGCTTATTGAAGAGTATTCTGAATACCACCTACACTGATACTTATTATTAACTTACTAAGCCCTGATTTTGTGCTTATCCTTTGAGAAAATGTTAAGAACCAATACAGCCAAAGGCACAGAGATCTGAAAGGCCTTCATCCTCTCACTCATTAAGCTCTGTGAGGTGTATTGGGAGAATGAATGGGAGTTGGGCTGGACCTAGAATGCCAGGTTTCGGGATCTGACAGTAGTTAGTGGGACATCAAAGCTTTAGAAAAGGAGGAGTACCATGGCCAGATTTGTATGTTAAGACCACCTTTGCTTGCCTCAAAGTATAAATACAAATGTGAACACTTAAATCCTTACAAAAATTTTAACACACAGAATAGCAAAAAGCTTCCTTTTAACAAATATAAGAGTAAGAAATCCTTTAAGGCTTTGACTATTGTTGGAAATTATTTATTTTTTTTAATCAAAAGCAGTGTAAGTGAAGCTTGGAGCTAACCAGTAGAGGCAAATCCATTTTAAAGCACAGTGTAAATTTGAGCTCAAGTGGAGAAAAACAGGGTAAGGGCAGAAACAGACTATCTGATGGCTGACTAGCTAAGTCACACAAAATAAGAGAAACCACTTTCAAAGGCCATCATGATAGCAGCCTCTTCTGCATTACAGACCCTTTATGTCTGAAAAATTTGGGCTTGTGCATATACAGTGTCCCAAATTGATGGCTTTACTTTTTGTAACCGGTAGGCTCTTTTCCAAACCAGAACCCTTATCCAATAAATGAATCTTACCTAGAGATGTTGTCAGGTGAGCAAGCAGAGATGCTGGTCTCCATGCTATCAGAGCTATCTAGGCTCAAAGTATCAAAGGCCTGGTCCTTGTAGCTGTGATCTGGGTAATGGAAACTATTCAAGTAGACATTTGATTCAGATGCTGTGCGGTTGTAAAATTCAGATTTCTGCCTGTGTCCTTCACTCATCTGTTGGTGATTATAACCTAAGGGAAGAGCCATAAATACATTAGCAGGCCTCATTTTTCAGTCTTTGAATCTAAAACGTCTACACACTCAAGCCAGCAACGAGAAACATCTGCCTATGAAGCTTGGGCCTTGGTCTAATTTGTTTTGAAGCCATGAAGAACAAAGAAAGAGCACCATGCTCAGTGCAAGCAACAGTTTCAAAGAAGTGGTCTGCTGAGCACTCTTCCTCCCCAGTAGGATCACTTGACACTTTCCTATGACATTCTTACATCTCAGCACAACCCAGGATAATACAGTGACACACAGGAACACAAAAGAAACCAAACAGAAACACAATCGAAGGCCCTGAATCCTCTAGAAATAGCGTGTTCAAATGGAAGTAAGACGCCTCCTAATGACAAGCAACACCAGGGTTTAGGGCAGGTGCTTCTTCAACAATATTCGATTTAAGGAGCACTCAGTGTGGTCATAAAACAGCAGGCAGAATCTTTCATGTGCAGGATTTGAGAAACGCATGTCTCATACCGTCACTGACACTTTTAGTCTGGTTAAGATTCAAACTACACATTTTTCTTATTTTCTCTCTCTCTTTCTCAATTGTTCTTGTCTGTCAATTACTTATTTAATTCAGGGTCAACAATCCTTCCAATGATTGTGTTCCTCCTAATTACCTTAGCTCTCTTCTTTTCCCACCATAACAATCAGCCTTCCACAAGCTGTTGCTAATAACCATTTGAAAATGTGGGCATCAGTAGGACAAAAAGCACTATAAATAAGAGGTCTTTTCTTTACCTTGATGCTCGGTCAGCTGGTACATTAGGTTATTGGCTTTACCTTGTGTTACTGCTATGGCTTGCTCTCTGATCGGTGATTTAGGGAATTACAAGTTAAATTTTCTTCTTCCCAATTCTCTATTTATTATGTACTCAGGAGAAGGGGTCATATTGATTAAAAATTCCTCAATACATTAAAAAACTTTTCTTTAGCCAGAACTAGTGTTTGTAATCTCTTTATCTCTGATAAGAGAAACGTCTACTCAAATAGTTTCCATTACCCAGGGAGTTATTACCAGAGCTATTAAGAGTTCACAAGTGGACCCTTTGAATTTCCTTTCTTTTTTGTGCTCTACCTACCTTTCAATAAAAGCTTTAGTAGTAATGAAATGGTCGATAGTAGACAAGAGGATGAAAGAAGGGAAGTAATTCTCAATGGTTTTCTCAGTGATTGATTAAACATTTCCATTTAAAAATAGAAGCCACATCCATGATGCCTTAACAAAGCATTACATGTCAGAATTTCTGCAAAATAGTTTTAGTTTCATGCAGAGTGTTCATACCATTAGTATTTGGACTGGTTTTAGATATTTAAGTGAAAATAGATTATTTTGGATTAAGACATTTTTGGGAAAATAAGTTACCTTAATATAATTTGCCATTATAAATTATAAATACATACATTTTTTTTTAAAGCCACATAGCATTTTGCTAAGGGAAGATGTAAAACATAAAAGCACACCACAAGACTGGATTCAGTATCATGAATTATAATGATCAATGCACACAGCATTAAATGAAGCTGGTATAGTCATATGCATGAAGCTGCACCTTTTTTTAAGGAAGGCAAAATAATTCATTCCTCAAATATTTACCTTTGATACTTGAACTTTTGGAATTACTAATTGCTCCTTTTAAGTCGTTTCCAATTATTTATTATGCAAATGACAAAAAAAAAACAAATTATTGGAAAGGTCACACATGTATATTTTCTTATGATTTCAAAAAAAGGCTTGTGGCATAGAAAACTTTCACACTGGCACCAACTACATGGAAGATATTTCCTTGTAGAATGAAAAACAAATCCCTAAACGACAGCCGTGTAATTTAAAACATACAAGAATTATCTCTCTGGCAATGAATAACATTGGCACAACCTCTTCCTCTCCTTGAGTTTTCCATATTGAGGCGAAACCAACCCATATGAAGTAACTCCCACCCTCTTGGAAAAGCAGGAAAGAAGGTGAGCCCTCTCCTCATAGCAACTATATGTCTGCTCCTCAGATCTTCCAGGGTTGTGTTTTTTCTCTTTGTTTTTTGGTTACTTTTCTAAAAGTATCACAGAATAACAAAATAGAACTTATGAGTGAAGGAGACAGTAAACCAAAATGACTCAAATGTTTCCGGTGTATGTAGAGGGGGCAGCGACACTACCATTTGTACCGTGCTAAGGGTTGTGAACATTAATTCCCCAGACCAACTCACAAGTTGCTGAGGTTTGACTCTAGGACTGAATCTCCCAGCCATTGGTGGTAGGATAAGCATTTTACATTTTCATGGCAACTTAAATGAAAAAGCATGAGGTCAATAATAAGCATCTCTTTCCCAACCCAGGATTTTTATTTCCCATAAATCCAGTGTGAGTGGAAAAGTTCACCTCATGGAGCTACTCATTTCTGCCTACTGGCAATACTTTATTGGTCACAGTGAACCCCACTGTGACCTGACCTAGCTTCCTCCCTGCTGAACAAATCCCCCAAAACAGGTTACTCCTGCAATTATCAATAAGGGTATGGGCCCCTCTCCTGTGATCCTGTAATTGAACCAGTGTGATTCCAAATAGCTCATTTTAAGATTCAGGCTCTGGCCTGGCCATCCAAAGGCATAGATATTTTCAACACACAAAACACGATAGAAGATCAGGGGATGGGGCTGGGTAACCTGGTAGGAGGCCCAAGAAGAGATGCTGTCTCAGTGAAGGAACACCAAAATGGTGGTAAACTGGCCCAGGCCTCCACTCCCATGGAAGCTTTACGAGGAAGGGGGACACATATCTTGTGCACCACAGTTTACCCCCATTTATTTAGCATGTGGATTTCATAAAATAAACAGTCACTGAATAAATTTATCTTTTCATCTATAGATTCCAACTATATTAATGGTCAAATTAAAAAGTGGACTGCATCTACTTTTTGATAAGGAGCAAAGAAACTAGATTGGGAAAAATGAGACTTTCCCAACCCCTGAGACTATTTGGTTTCTGTTTTTTTAATTATGCAACAAGAATAACATTCAGCAGTGGGAAAGCAACTAAAACAGTAAAAGGGTCCTGGAAAATGCTCTAAATCTGTCCTATCCAGACAGAAATAACAGTTTGAAGGGGTAGTTTATAAGGTGTATAAAGCAAGACCTAATTGAGGCTTGTTGCTAATCACAGCCATACAAGGGGCCCAAACCAGCTCAGCTCTTACTGCCTGGGAGAGCCAAGAGACCAAATGTGCAAGGACTATTTATTATTATTATTTTTAAGCTGGATTCTGGCTAACTGGACCTAAAACATCTTCTGTGAGTTAATGATTACAGAATGTGTAGAGTCCTGCCAATACATTCCCAATATGTGGTATATACCTTTATACGGCTCTCTGGGCTGTAACATAGAAAGTAAGATGACTAAAAGCACAACCTGGGGTTAAGAGGATAAAATTAATGAGTATTTCTGTCAATTCAGCCTGTCATAGCTCACCTGCTGAGGAATTCATTCTTCCTAACGACAGTCCACAGCCAGAAGAAGAGGGCACAGGACAAGTCAGGAATGATGAAGGAGAGTGATGGAGAAAGGGAAAAAGACACAAGATCAAAAAGGATGACAAGGAGACAGAAAAAACATACAGCACTTGCAACATGCACTCACTGATGGTGTTAGTTACAATACCAAATTCACAAGGTATGATGTTCACAGTCTCAGACTAAATCTAAGTTTACAGAGAAAAACTCAATAAACTTAAAAAAAAAAAACAAACTTGTTACATGCATAGTCAAATGTTACAAGAAAAAAAAAAAAAACAAAAAACCTTTCACACAAATTCATCAACCAGAAAACAGGAAGAATAAAACAGATTACAACTATCAAACAATTCTTTTTCCAAACAGACAGTAGCAAATAAGTTTTTAGGAGCTCAGGTTTGTAAAACGCCATTCAATTATTTGAAGCACAGTCCATTAAATTTTATAACACATCGTCTAACATCCAACATCTCCTCCATCTCACCACAGGAAATAGCCATCTTACTTATTCAAGCCAATCATTTAAACTCTACTTCACTCTCCACTAAGTCTTTCTTAGAAAACAGGCTCCAATGGAATGAATAAGTAGGAGCTTCCTAAATCCTTTCACCTTTTCACTGTAGCCTGCCTTACTTATACCTGTCCTTGATAAAGGAGAATCATGGTTTATACTTAGCTCATATACATCACAATGCCCACTATTCTCTTCATCTAGATCCTGAATCTTACAAAACAATGCTTCTACAGCACTCACGTTTCCTGCAGGGCCTGACCTTGTGATTAAAATCCAAAACAAAGAGGGTCACGCAGCTGCCTGTGAATGAACAGCAGCTGCACCCAGCATTGTGATTCTTGCAAATGTACAACAATTTTTCTCTTATTGTGTAAAAGAAATAATCACTAGACTAAAAATCCACCATAGTACAGTGTTAAATCTGATCATTTCTTAAACATGACTTGACAATGACCTTTTAATATTTGCTGGAAACAAAAACACCACACAAGGAGGTTGTCATACCTTTCTTGGACTTTCCTGCATTTAACAAAAACAAAAGGACAAAGATTTCATTCATTCTAAAGCTGACAAAGGAATAGTTCACAAGTTGTTCAAAAGCCAATAACCATTCCAACTTCAGAAGCTGAGTTTCTCAGCTCTCTGTTTTAAACTCTCCTCTCAAAGTTCTTTGTTTGCCCGACTCACGCTGTCAGTTCTATTAACAGTGCTGATAGAGTGCGGCTTATACTTACACCATCATCCTTGATGTATCCATTACGAATAGCAGCAAAAAAAAGGCGCATTTAAGTTAATTGTGTAAGTTTAAAAGATGATTAGGTCTACTAAATGTGAATTAATGAGCATATGCCAGGTATAATTTTTTCAAAACCATGGAATTTTACTTGTATTTGCTATTTTAATGAAGTTAACAAGTACTCGTCAAACGATTCTAAACGAAATTATGATCCATCCTTCCTGGTTTTTGTGAGCCACCGGTCTTGGCTGTGTAGAAAATCCTGCCAGTTTTACAGTCTGCTGGGGCTCTAAGAACTATAGTCCCTAACTTCTCTGGGTAGGGGAGCCAAAGGCAGTAGGCTGCCCTTACACAACACATCTCCTTAGACCAACATGCATGTAATAGTTTTCTATTTCCTCAGAAGCTGCCCCATCAGCATTACATGAAACTCTTCCAGAGGAACAGCACTTTACAGTTAACAGCAGAGAAAGAGTGAAGCTGCAGTCTTCTCAGCTGCATAAAGGATATATCAATGAAGAACAAGAGCACAAAAGAAAAATCAAAGACAGATTTGATTTTGCAGCAGAACATCAGTAATGTGGCCTAAGGGAATTAGCTCAGTTTTCCTGTATGAAACTGGCATGGGACTCCCATTACTTGAGGGGAAAGTAGATTAGAATAACTGAGATCAAACTTTCCCTCAGTTTCACCATATTCTCACAAGAATCTTGTAAAACGATAATGGCTCCTGATTTTTGTAAATCTATTCATTTATTATAAAGGTCTAATTTTTCTTAGTCTTTTTTGTTTGCTTCTTTGGTTTTTTTGAGATGGAGTCTCACTCTGTCGCCCAGGCTGGATCTCCACTTACTACGAGCTCCACCTACTGGGTTCAAGCGACTCTCCTGCCTCAGCTTCCTAAGTAGCTGGGATTACAGGCCTGTGCCACCATGCCCGGCTAATTTTTGTATATTTAGTACAGACAGGATTTCACCATGTTGGCCAGGCTGGTCTCAAACTCTTGACTTTGTGATCCGTGTGCCTCAGCCTCCCAAAGTGCTGGGATTACAAGCATTGAGCCACCACGCCCGGCCTTCTGACTCTTTGAGAAAATACTTTTATTTATTAATTTATTTTTTGAGACAGGGTCTTGCTCTGTTGCCTAGGCTATAGTGTAGTGGCATGATCACAGCTCATTGCAGACTTGATTCCCAGGTTCAAGCGACCTTCCCACCTCAGCCTCCTGAGTGGTTAGGACCACAGGTGCATGCCACCTTGCCTGGCTAATTTTTAAATTACTTGTAGAGATGGGATCTCACTATGTTGCCCAGGCTGCTCAAATTCTTAACTCAAGCAATCCTCCCTCCTCAGCCTCCCAAAGTGCTGAGATTACAGGTGTCAGCCACCAAACCTGGCAAGAAAATACTTTTAACATGGAGTATAACAACTTGTGATCCCACCCTCTTTCCCAAATGCTTGCTCTTTCTCTTAAACACCTGAAGTACATGAAAATGCTTAATGGTCCTTGTTGGTATTGTGGCCAATCTAAGCTTTGATGTCTTCTACCTGTGGGAAAAACATATTTAAAAAGAAGTCTAATACAAGCTTGTAATCCCAGCACTTTTGGGAGGCCAAGGTGGGAGATCACTGGAGCCCAGGAGGTCGAGACCAGCTTGGGTAACATGACAAAGCCCCATCTCTGCCAAAAAAAAAATACAAAAATTAGCCAGGTGTGATAGCACATGCCTATAGTCCCAGCTTACTCAGGAGGCTGAGGTGGGAGGATCACTTGAACCCAGGAGGCAGAGGTTGCAGTGACCTATGATCACATACCACTGCATTCCAGCCTGGACAACAGAGTGAGACCTGCTCTCAAATACAATATGTGTGGGTGTAGATATATGTATTTATATGTAAATATTACAGAAAAACATTTAAACAGCAAATAGACTTGACCCACAACTTAATAGTGATAAGTGAGAGCCAAAATAGACCAATTTATGTTTATGTTTATTATTTATAAATGTTAAAAGAATATTTTGAGCTTAAGAAACTGGCAAAATAAAGTCTGGTGTATTTGATTCAAATATCACCATTGCAAATGTCTTTTATACACTATAAACCTATTATGAATACTATACCCTCTACTTTTAGTAATGATTTGAAAACCTCACTCCAGTTGATATAGCATATATACATATGCATACACATTACGTACACATATATAAACTCACATATGTATATGTAGTACATATGTATTATATGTGTGTGTGTGTGTGTGTGTGTATATTTTTTTCCCCGCTGAGGGAAAACCAGTGTTATCTCTCAGCACCACTGGCAGAGAGGCCAGACAGCTAGATTTAAATTCCAGCCTGCTTAGAGGGAAGGGTTTCAATCCCATCAATGCATAAATGTATTTGGAGGCCAAATGCCTGCCATCCTCAAAGCATTTCCATTTATATCCTGGGCATACCACTATTATTTCATTTACCACATTTTATTGAAATCATCTGTCTGTGTCCTTCTTCCTCACTAGATTATAAGTATTTCAAAGGCAAGCTTCCTGTCATTCATTTGCATTCTTGGTACCTAGCATCATGCCTGCTCAAAAGTTAGGGCAATGTAACTTGTTGACTTAAAACTATTGTGTAAACACGAGAAATCTAATCCTCTAAGTGAGAAGCTCAGCCCTGGAACTACATTACAGTAATTTCTTCTAGCCCTAAGAAGACTATCTGAGAACCCCATTATAAATGCAATGCATTATTACCAAAAAAAATGCTGAGTCAAAGTCTACATGAAACATAACAACTATGAAGCAGAAAGGCTCAAATCTACATTAAAAGGCCTATGAGAATTCCTTTCTGAGCCACTGGTGTTATATTTACCATGTCAGCTCAATGACTCTTTAGCACAAGATTCATTCAACATAGTGGCTCAGACACAACCCCGGTGAGTGTGATCTTGGTTAAGTGCCCTGGTAATCTCCTTGGATCTTGCTGGTCTCGCTTTTCTTTCTATTAATCAAATGGGAAGGTTAGTAATTCTCTAGGAGTTTTTTCTGGTTTGAGAGCTCTATCAAATCTATAAAGTACCATGGGAATGTTTAAAATGTACCAGCTATATGCATACATAGGAAAAGTTATATATCCCTCCCAAAAGAGAACACATTAAGAGTAAAATTAGGCCTTTGGTTGATCTCTCCTCTAACCATCCCCACCCTTGTTCTCACTTCCCTCCCCTGAAGAATACTAATGCTTAACAAAAGACCACGATATTTGATTTAAAAGGTACGTACCTCTGAGCATCCTCCGAGATTCTGAGTCTTTGGCCATGGCTGCCAGTGAGGGAGGGAGCACACTTCCACAGCTGTTACTCTGTCCTAGGGGCAGGTGAGCCTGCAGGAAGCAGGAGGGAGTACTTCAGGCAAGCTACAGGCTGAATGGACCTTTAGGAAATGGCCATATCCCTGTTTCCAAAGCTCTTATCTAAGTGTACAGGGCAGAGAAAGTAGGTCTTTGCGTTTCATTTGTTGATTCTAAGTTGTTATGGCCAGTCACTGGCCCTCCCAAGAAGCTCCAGGGTAGTCACAATATCACAGCACTTCCTCCAACAGCAGCAATTCCAATAGTGAAGACAGTTGGGGAACACACTGTGCAAAACCACCTGAAAGAATGGCTGAAAGTCCTTCATGCATAAGGAGCAGAGGGCAGATGCAGGGCCAAGAATGCATGCACACCATGCAAAAGAACAGGGAACAGCTACTCTTGTTACAAATGCACCCATTTTTATCTACCCTCAGTTTTGTGAGAGGCTGAAACTGAAAAAACCTATTGACACCCTAATGGTTTTAGCATTGTCAAAAAATAGCAAAATTCTTCATGTAGATAAAATACATTTGAAACACAAATTTATATAATAGATGAAAACAAAGTTACTCTGATTAAGTGCTGGGGAAGGGCTCAAAAGCTTGTCTTATTCAGAACCTCCTATACACCTGCCTCTTCTCTTTCCACAATGATCCCCTCAGGCATGTCAGCAGACCAGGAGGGAGAGCTCTGGCTGGGTGTCAGATCACAGAGGTCCACATTCTACTCCAGTACATACCAGTTGAGGGCTCCTCGGTTACTCACTTAGTCTTATGACACCTCAGTTTATCCATACCTACAACTGGGATGATAATCAATACTCTACTGCATAATGCTGCTGGATTTTCAAATGAGACAATCCACATAAAAGGCTCAACCCAGAGTCAGCCACATGAAAATGTCTGAATAAACACTTGTTGCTGTTATTCCTGGAACACAGAGGCTACATTCTATCTTATCTCCAGATGTGGGATGTGGCCACGAGGAGTCTGTCATGTAAGTGAATTCCATTCATCATCTGGGTCCTGCTCTTTGGCCCCAGAGCATACAATTTCAGGTGTCCTCTGAACAGGTAGAAAATGCAATTTAGTCCTGATGTCTAACAAGTAAATTTAATGAATTATTATTTAGCACTTTTCTTAAAAGGCCTTTGCACATCAGTGAATATAATGACAAGAAGACTCATGGAATGGGAAGCCCATGGTTTCTCCCGTGTCCTACCTTTGGGGTGATGCTTCTCCCCATAGTAGCACTGCTGAAGTGTGGGGAGATGGAAGATGTGGTTTTCTTTCGAGGCAAAGTATCACTCAGATAGAGGCCTTCTTTATGCTGTTTTTTCCTTTCTTCCAGACTTCTAAAGTGCTTTAAATGCAAATGTAAGGCAAAATAGCAAAACTTGACTAGCTGTAATAGGTAACTAAAGAAATGAAGAATTATGCATTTACAAAAAAAAATTTGGAATTTTAACAGAATTTTTCTTATTCAACATACACTGTGTTTGCTGTCAGACTTGAGCTAGTATGTGATTAGATCCTAAACACTGTAAAAATTTAGACTGAACCTAGAAATCTTTAAAATTCCACCTTTCACTTCTGTAGAGCCTGCCGCCTTGGGGCCTCAGGACAACTTACAACTTATTATGATGGTCGCCATGTGGATGGCAGAACAGCCCGTGGACAAAGCACATAGGCACCTTCTCCCCTTCTCTGTCTGGGCAGTTCTGTGTGATGGCACAGATACCAGTGTGAGGAGGGCAAGAAAGGGGAGGAAGGAGATAATGAAGAGAAAAAGCGAGTAAACAGGGAGGTTGTTTGAAAGTTATAATAATATTTCAGTCACATAAACACACTCAAAATCCACATAAAGTTTCCACAAAAGGCATCTTTTTAGGTTACTTTTGATGTAAAAAGACCTTGGCTAAGGAGCCCCTACAGTAATCTAATGGACTTTTTTTTTTTTTTTTTTTTTTTTCTTTTTTTTTTTTTTTCAGATTTTTTAGGCAAGACTTTTGTCCACTTGAAACTTACTCAAATTTTTCTTGGCCTCCACCTAGAAATGTATTTTTTTTTTCCCTCTTTTTGTTTTGTTTTGTTGTTTTTTGTTTTGTTTTGTTTTTTGAGACGGAGTTTCGCTCTTGTTACCCAGGCTGGAGTGCAATGGCGCGATCTCGGCTCACCGCAACCTCCGTCTCCTGGGTTCAGGCAGTTCTCCTGCCTCAGCCTCCTGAGTAGCTGGGATTACAGGCACGCGCCACCATGCCCAGCTAATTTTTTGTATTTTTAGTAGAGACGGGGTTTCACCATGTTGACCAGATGGTCTCGATCTCTTGACCTCGTGATCCACCCGCCTCGGCCTCCCAAAGTGCTGGGATTATAGGCGTGAGCCACTGCGCCCGGCCTTAGAAATGTCTTTAATAGTGAGATGATTTCTTGTTTGAGTGATGGGTGCACCAAAATCCCAGAAAACATTACTAAAGAAATTATCCATGTAACCAAACACTACCTGTTCTCCCTAGAACTATGAAAATAAAAAAAAGAAAGAAAAAAACACAAAAATGAGCTCAAAAATTTGCTGAAATATATTTGAAACATATAGATTAATAGAGGATAATTTAAAAGATATTCATATTCCCACCACTCAGCTTCACTAAATCTTAACATTGCTTTATTTTTTTAAAGAAATACAACATATATACATACATATATATCAAAGTGATTTCTAAATTAAAGATTCTTCAGGTCTGATCCTTTTAAAGTCATTTTAAAAGCTCATGCTTTTGAAATGCACAAAAATTAATGCTAATTTGAGTTACCGAATTTATAAACAGTCTTCAAATATGCCAATCATAAAAAATCTGCATTTTAACTTTGTAATTAACTGTTTATACTAGCTAATAAATTTATTAAGAGCTATGTGCCAGGTATGATGCTTTATGTATATTATCTCATTAAAGTTTTATAATAATCCTGTGAGGTAGGAACTATTACTATCTCTATATTACAGATGAGGACTCTGGGGTAGCCAGGATCATGCAGCTGGAAAGTGGCAGAGCTGGAATTCATGGCCAGGTAGTCCATACTAAAATGATAATAATACTTAACAGTCTGGCTGATTAGTGCTCCTTATAGATAGAAAAATGACATCAGAACACTTCAATCCAGCTCCCACTATGACCAAATATTACAAATTCTGAAATTCATAATTTTGCAACATTCCAAAATGGCAGCTTAATAAAATAGAAAAGAAGCCCAATGAAAACACAATCTAACTGAAATTTGGCAGAAAACAGCAGGTTTGTAAACTGTGATTGTTTTGTTACTAGAGATGTCCTGAATGAAGTTGTTAAAGAGATAAAGCTAACATCAAAATTGAAGACATTTAGGTCTTCCATTCTCCTTGTTCCTTCCTTGTATACAAAACTTAATGCATCCTCCTTTCACAATATCCTTTCATATCAGTCCAGATGGCAGTAACCCTAAGGCAGCAAGAGATAGAGTCCTTTAACAAATGGTAATCCATGGTAAAGGTACCTTCAAGAAACATAGGGCTAAGCATGACCAACCAGAGCTCACCTACATGGGGGCAATGACTCTTTAGGATCTTTTGGCACCAAATTCCTGTAGGTATTTGATTATAGTTGAAAGGAAGTCTCAAAACAGATTTTATTTTTGAATACTCGAGCATTAATATACACCGAGTGTTCTAAAAGGAAGGCAACATTTAGAGTTTAAAAAAAATTTATTTAAAAATCTGGTGAATAAAAACTGGATTTATGGACCAAATGCACTACTTGTGGTGTGATCTTGGACAAGCTATTAACCTCACTGAACCTCAGTTCCCAAAACGTCAATATAGAGATAATTTTTACTTCATAGGATTGTTAGAAGAATATAAAGAGATACTTGTAAAATGTTTAGCAAATTCTGACACAGTAACAAGGAATGATGTCTATTATGGTTTCAACTACGTATAATAAAAATATTTTCTGTTGATGTCATAACTCTTTATAATATAGATTTTATGGAAATGCTCATTAGTATTTTGAGAGAGATCTGAGAGAAGTTGCAATATTTTGGTTGAATGGTAACTGAAGCATGAGGGTATAAAAAGTGTTCAAATATATATATCAAAGCCAGTAGGGGATACTCAAGCTATCAAAACTTTACAACAATTTTAACACCCTTAGAACACACTAAATGTCTTAAGAGAAAAGAAAATCAGAGAAGTATGCAACTTGCCTTTTTAAAAATGCTTTTGGAAAAGTAGAAGCAAAGATTCCACATAAGTAACTCTGGTGTGAAGATAACATTCCCAAATTCTAAATACCAGTTCCTCATTACCTGTTGCTCCTGCTGCTGCGGCTGCTGCCTTCTGTGTTTCTTAGCTGGTAGAGGAGGAGGTGTGTCATTTAAAGGTAAAGGATCGACAGATGTAGCCATGAATTCAGGCCATGGGGCTGATGTATGTTGAGTGATAGGATGAGGAGAAAGGGTGGAAGAAAACACAAATCCAGAACAGACAGATGATCTTTGCTTTATAGGAGAAAGAAAAGGTATATATGTGTCCACACAAAATGAAAGAATAGGACATAGAAATGAAATTGACAGTTTGATTGTTTTGTTTTAATTTATTTAAGAAGTTACAAGTGATGGGCAGTATCTTTCAACTTAGTCTCTTATTAAAATCCCACACTGTAAGTGATTTGGATCACCGAAGGTATTTTAATATGCTATTATTGGCCACTCCTCAAGAAGGCTTTTAAAAGGCCTTATATTTAAAGCATCCACGTTACAGAACAAAATAGAAAACAAAGTCAAACTGAAAAGTCAATTCAAATCAACAATTTTAGAAAGGCTTTTTAATTTATAAGAAAACTGAGTTAGAGTGCTAAGACACAGAACTTATTTCTTTGAACTTCCTTCTCCTAGTACTCCACTCTGTAGCATAAATTTCATGGTTTCTAGGATTTTTATTGGTAGAGCTGTACCCCCAAATTGGTATGCTTTATAAACTCAGCCTTACCCTGCTCCCCTGGCCAAACAGAAACATGTGTCATGCACACTCTCATGGACCTCATTTTCAGTTGGCCGTGGGTTAATTTCTGACATGAAGAAAAGCAGTGAATGAATGAAACGTCATGCCTACACACCTCTTTACTCTGTGGCTGGCTCGCCAGCACAGCTGTGGCAGGCTCAGTGGCAACAGCATCAGCATCAGCAGGAAACTGAGTGGAAGGGGATAGATTCGTGGAATTGCCACATGGCTCATTAATCTCATTTACACTGATATAGCCCTAAAAGGAGGAATTCAGAAGTTAAACACAAAGAAAGCAAAAGCTGAGGCATGCGAGAGTATTAATGTTCCCAGTACAATGAAGTTAGCTTAGAGCGGCACAGCCAGATATCTGTGGTATTATCAAATGTTTCATTAAGAGAATAATCAGCAATTAAAATGGATTTACATTGCTTGATCTTGAAAACTGGCATTCTAAATATTAAACATAATTTTCTGATGAAATCAAGATAACTATATTATAAAGAACTCAACACCTTCTATTTTAAAATATCCATAGGTATCAGCATTCATTCTGTTGATGGATTAAGGTTGTCACAACATATATATTTAAAGTAATAGCACATCAAAAAAATCCAAGATGTAAAATTGACAAGGCAATCACTTACTCCCTAATTCAAGAGCCTTTTCCACAAATCTTCATTCTTAGGTTTTCATCTTTTTTGTTTCCTGATGAATTAGAGTGTGAGGAGAAGTGGTCTGAGAGCTACTGGGTTTTACACAAAGAAAACATTTATAAAACGGTAATTTATTTGTAATGGGTTCTAGCTTTTGGGCATCTCAACCAAATGAGAATAAAAAGAACACTGTCCTCTCATGCAGGTGAGCCTTTCCTAGCAAAACAAATGTGTGCATGCACAGACACACACAGACACACACACACAGAGTCCTAAGGTGGAGGTGCAACCATGGTATGTCTCAATTAAGGCAGCCTCCCTAACCTCCATCTCTACCCATAGGACAGAGAATTTCCAGTTACTTTTGAACTCAATAATTCAGTTCTGGCTTCAGCTTATAGAAAATACTCACGGATCAAAATATCTGAGAAGCAGAACTCCTGAATATATATCTGTGGAAAAGGCACTTGTCAATTTTCATGGAAAGTAATTATACAGACCATTCATGATTTTTACCACACCAATAAGACAGTGTGAAAAAATATATAAAACAACATCTCTCTTTTAAAGGTGACACTGAGTTAAATTGGACACATAGATTCTTTTGTAAGTCCATCAATCCTTTTACTAATTTCAGGCTGAAATCAAGGTGTTTTTTAGTAAAAATTTTCTAAGTAAAAAAAACCTTGGTTTTGGTAAAAACCTTGAAAGGATTGATAACGAAGTGGAGAATGCTACAGTTGATTGTTTATAAATTGGATGTATCAGGGATTTGCACTTCAGAAAGTAGGACAGATATCACGTAAAGTTTTACAAGGCTAAACTGAAGAAAAGAAGTAGTTAACTAGGTCAAGTTCACTGAGTATGTAATACTGAATCAGAAAGAAAACGAACAATTTTGGGTTTTTCTTTTGCTCATTAATAGTAGACTATTTCGAAGCCAAGTTTTAATTATTTATAACAGTCATAAACCATACAATTTAATTGATTGCTTCAAAAATGTAAACTGTTAGTAAAACCTGGGAGCTCTTTAAAACAGGTTATAATTAATCACCCCTTTAAAAAAGAAAGAGAAGAGAGAATGAAAGAGAGAGCAGAAGAAAAAAAAAGAAAAACATCTTGTGAGCCAAATCTGCTTGGTACATGAAAGTGAACACACAGCACAAAAAGTGTTCTCATAGAAACTCATTGCTGTACTTAACAAGCAGAGGAGTTGCAGATACACAGCAATAGTAAAACAAAAACAAATGTGCTTTTGACATCAGGATGCCTGCAGGAAATAAAGTACCAGCTCATTAACTGAAAAGGAAAGACTTCGTTCTTCTATTAAGAGAGGAAGAAACTTCAGAGCCCATCTAATTCCTCTGGATACCACAAGCTCTTCAGGCTCTTTAGTCCAGAGTCAACTCCAAATCTTCCCTCTTCAATGATTCCTTCCCCAGTCTTCCCTATCTCAGTAAAAGGTACTTACCATCTACTTCATTATTCAAACCGGAATAATGGCATGATTCCAGACACTTTCCTTTATTTCCCTTATTTCATCCCGACATCCAATCTATCAGCAAGAACTGTCAATTCTACTTCCAAAATACCTCCTAGTCCAGCTAATTCCCTCCATCTCTCTGCCATCCTCCAATTCAAGTCCCCAGCATCTCTACTGCAATCATCGCCACACTAATTTCCCTGCATCTCCTTCTCTTACTCTTTATGATTGAGTAGTCACAGAGCAGCCCAGAGTGATCTTTAACAAGTGGATAGCAAATGTCACCTCCCTGCTTAAAATCACTTAAAGGCCTCCCATCACACATGAAGTAGATCACATTTCTTTAACAAGACTCACAAGACCTGCCCCTACCCACCATGCTAACAGTAACTTAGGCCACAGCATTCCATTCACAACCACGCTTTTGTTCATTCAACCTGAAAGGTCCATGTTCTGAATAATGAAAAGAAGCTATGAAACTGCATGATCTAATAAAGCTTTGGAAGAAATATTTCACAAAATGCTTCTGAGGTACACATGTAGTCACGCTTATTATTGTGATGAGCATTTTACTTCATATACTTATACACACCAAAATATTTTCTATGTAAGATTCTTAACTCCACTGTTTAAATGTGTTTTTTGATTATGCAAACACTTATGCAGAAGCAAGATTTTCTTTTAGCTTTTTAGGAAAATAGTAAATATAAAGAATATAAACTATTTTTTCTCAGTTATAATCTTCCAAATTAGAGTTAAAATATTCTCCCAATGTAGCAATGAAGCCGCTGAAGATACTTGGGTGTGGGGGAAGTGGTGATGGGAATTGGGGAAAGATAGATACTGGAGATAAAGAGTGTGTACAGTTTACTATAAATAGGACTTTCCAGTTTAGAGGCGAAAATACCAGAAACAACAGTTGGCGGGGTGGGGGGGGGAAATAGAGAAAACAAAGAAACCTGACCACATTCTCAAGTGTTAGCAGGAATTTTCATGTTCTATAAGATTTGGGAGAAGGAGAAGTAAAATAAGAGAGGGGAGGGAGAAAGGAGACTCAGGAAGGAAAAAGGAGAATTTAAGACTCATCTTGGTCTGGATCTTAAATTTTTTGAAACACCAAATTAAGCTATGATGTTGTCACCCAACAAAGTAGACACACACGAACACACACACACACGAATACACACACACACACACACACACACACACACACACACACAATGTGCATCTGCATTAGATACAAGATAATCTCTGAAATCCTAAAAGCAACATAATGATAGGCAAGAAAACCATACAAGCATTGGGTGCTTTCATAGGTCCCATGAGTTAATATTTTTATTATTCAGCTAATCACATAAAGCTGAGATACATCTCCTGATTTCTAAGGCAACACAAAGTGACATGTAAAATCATAGCTTACCTCTTTTAAAGTATTGGGGTTAACGGGAAACCCTTTCCCCCCAGAGAGGCTGGAGTATTTCTTTTCCAAATTACAAAGGTTCTCCTTTTCCTGAAGGAATACAAAATCTATTAAACTTAGTCAACCTTGGATACAACTGAGAACCACAGTGACTTTGCATCAGAGACCAACATCAGAATCTGACATAGTTCCCCCGTTTCTATTTCCTCTCCTCATACTCAGTCAAAACTTCAAATCTGTATACTGGAGGTCATCTTCTGCCCACTGATATGATGCATGAGTTGTTTCAAACATAATTAGCTCTATAACCCAATAAATTTGGGTCACAGCTTGTTTTTCAAAAAAGAGTGGCTGCTCCATTTGAGGCAAGGATGGAAGAAGGAGCCCTTAGAATCCTTCTCGCCCCTGTCTTTGATTTATTTTCTCTTCCTTTCTTTCTAGGTTGTTTCTAGTTTTGTTTTATTTTATTGCTATTATGGAAAAAGCTACTTTAAACAGTCTTGAACAAGTTTTTTATAAAGACACCTTTTCATTTATATTTTGTAAATATCTAGAAGTGAAGTTGCTAGGTCATAGACGAATGTATGTTAAAAAAAACTTCTACA
>NW_016107516.1:2013595-2018941 GCF_001604975.1 Cebus imitator
CCAGCTCAACTAATCAATATTAAACTTTCTTTAACGTGTGCTTCTGTTTCAAGACACCTTACTTAATATTATATACCATTATGTAACATATTATACTATACATTAAGATGGATATTGGTGATTCATTAACATTCAACTGACAGTCAGCAACACTTTAACAGCATGAATGAAGTTCATCTAACACACATATTTTCTCCATTAGGCACATCACAACCTTCTTGCATTTAGGAGCATTTATTCACATGTAATCACCATGCTTAGGAGGCATTTTATGTGGCAAATCACCAACAAAAACCCAAAATGTAAGAACATGGCATTGAATAATCCACAAAAATGATACCAGTTTACAGTATGAGCGATAAAAGAAGGCGGGATGCCGCCTTGTTCAACCTCAGCTGGGAATGTGCATATTGGCCAACTCAAAATTTTCACCACTCCGTGCATGTCTGTGAATGTCTATAAAAGGGCCACAAATATTGATTTAGGGGTTACAAATACATTCTAGCAAGTAGACATAATCACAAATACAGAATCTCTGAATAATGAAGATCAACTGTAAATTTTAGCATCAACTTGTCAATTTCTAGAAAAAAGTCTATTGGGATTTTGATTGGGATTAAAATTTATCTATAGATCAGTTTAGAAAAATAAATATCTTAATACTTATAGACCACAATTTTTATAATCAAATTGTATTTTATATATTTTTAATAGGAAAATATTATATCTGTGATGTGCTTATCCATTTTATAAAATCTATTACTGTTTTTCTCTTTTTCTGGTTAAAATTTTTTTAAATATTAAATACTACATATTACACTATCTAATTTAAGCTGTGCCTTTGAATATGGTGTTCAAAAGGTAAAACAGCAGTGAGGACGCTAATGGAAACAGAGTTCACCCCTGGAACAGGGGATTGAGAGGGAAAATAAAACTCCATTTAAAGCTTTCTAGGTAGGAAAAGGAGGAAGATCGAAGCTGTCAGAAATATGTGCAGAGTGCAGAGGCACCTCAGGTGGGCTCATAATTCTATGCAAAAGACCTATGTCCTCTCTCTCTCTTTTTTTTGATTGCCCAGGCTGGAGTGCAGTGGTGTGATCTTGGCTTATTGCAACCTCTGCCTCCCATCTTCAAGCGATTCTCCTGCCTCAGCCTTCTGAGTAGATGGGATCACAGGTATGTGCCACCATGCCCAACTAATTTTTTGTATTTTTAGTAGAGATGGGGTTTCACCACGTTGGCCAGGCTGGTCTTGAACTCCTGGCCTCACGTGATCTGCCTGCCTCAACCTCCCAAAATGCTGGGATTACAGGTGTGAGTCACAGTGTCAGGCCCTCCTCCTTCTTCTTAACCTAAAATAGCTAAGAAGGGAATGAATACTCATTTATTTTAGGTGGGACTATGGTACAGCTTCATCCTTTAATACTTTCTTCTGGATTTGGTCTTTCTCTGCATCCCATTCTGAGTCTATCACACCTTTTCCTGATCCCAAGTGTCATATTTCTAATGTAGCGGCTTGAATGCAGGGATCGGATCTGAGACTAGCCCCATCAACTTTAACGTTTGGTGTCTTATTGCTGAAATGAAACTAGAGACCAGTCAGAAAGTTAGGCTACAGCTTGTTTTTCACTGTCTTTGGGCAAAGAAATCCCTTTAGAGGCAGTCACTTTAGGTGCTGGGCCAGAAGATGACATAGTCTTTTTGGTGAGGATAATCTTGCCATCCCTCTGACTATACCACATGGAGTATCTACCTACCCAATTAATTCAAACTAAATGCAACGTGACATTTGCTAGATAGACCCACACACAAATAACTAGATTTCAAAACACCAGATCAGCTGTGCCAAAACATTTGACAGTAGTAAAAACGACATTTTTCCTTAAGCCCACCTTAAATTGATGTTAGAATGCATTTTAACTGTTTGATGAATAATTTTTTTAAAAGAGGAAAACAATAATTTAAAAATACAGATTTTCCATAGTTTAGATTTTTACAATGTGAAAAAAGCATGAAGAAAACATCCTTGCCTATTTCTAAACGGTAGTTAATAGTTCAAGTATCAGATTATTAATGTGGAGGATTAAACAAAAGAATATATAAAAATCTTATTTAAATTGTACAGCATTCACTATTAAAAGGTATTTACTGGGCCGGGTGCATGGCTCACGCCTGTAATCCCAGCACTTTGGGAGGCCGAGGCAGGTGGATTATGAGGTCAAGAGATCGAGACCATCCTGGTCAACATGGTGAAACCCCGTCTCTACTAAAAATACAAAACATTAGCTGGGCATAGTGGCACGAGACTGTAATCCCAGCTACTCAGGAGGCTGAGGCAGGAGAAGTGCCTGAACCCAGGAGGCGGAGGTTGCAGTGAGCAGAGATTGCGCCATTGCACTCCAGCCTGGGTAACAAGGGCAAAACTCTGTCTCAAAACAAAAAACAAAAAGCAAAAAAAACGGTATTTACTATTTACTTTAAAGAAGGCAACTTCCCTAAAGTTGGAAGCTATGTTTCACTGTGGTCAGTGCTGAAAAGGAAATACTTACTCTTTGCAACATCATTATTAAATTATTCTTTTCTTTCACAAAATGATCTTGTTCTCTCTGAGCCTGCTGAACAATGTGATTGGCTTGCTTTTTCAATGCAGAAATTTTTTCCTGGAGAAAAAGAGATGATCACAGGAAGATGAATGTTAAACATTCAAAGGTTTTCCAGTCTGTCCTAGAAAAGGGAGAAAAATATTTTCACAACTGGAATAACAGTGACTACCTTTATTTGATGGTGGGCAGTGATTATTACCAAGAGACTGTGAGGTATTTCTTTGACCTGTCAGCCTCAATACTTCCTTTACTTAAGGCTAATATAGTTCAAGTGATTTAAAACCTATCTTGAAGAACCCAGAAGTCAACAGGAAATCTTGTTTTAGACTATCAATGAATTTTTTACATCTTGGGTATGCCTCCTGAGAAAAAAACAATGGAATTTCTCATTTAAGCTGAGAGTTTAAGAAAACACTTTCTCTTGTCTTTCCTTTCCTCAATTTTATTGGTTTAGTACAGAGCCCTGGGTGTGATTCTAAATTCTGGAACAAAGTTGAATTCTGGGCTGGATAACTAAGTGCTAGGGGCTTGGGTGGAGTAAGCAGTAATCTGCATGGCATTCTCCTAATGGTAATAAGCTATTAGCCAATTTTGAGAACTACTGAGCAATGAAAACAGAGAAAATTCCCAAATAGAATTTGTTCATAGAATTATTCTGAACCCAGTTACTATAATTGCAAAAGAAAATAATTTAAAACAAATATCTGAATTCCCGATTTTCCATACCTTGGTTTTCACATGAATGAAAAAATTAGGTATTATTCATAAATGCCTCTACAGCATTAGGTAACAATGACTGTAATGTGTCTCAACTTGTCTATTTTGGAACACCATTTGCCACATATATGGCAGGCTCTGTCATCTGCCAAATGTGATATTCAGACAGACATATGTCATAGCTACGTTAAACAGAAGTATTTTTTGATTTTTCACATTGAATGACACCTGGCAGAAGTACCTTTCTAGAAACAATGTTCCGTTGATATTCAGCAACTTCACGCAGGAGCTGTTGAGTCAAGTTCTCCTTTTCTTCATCTAGACGGCTCTCATGTTCAAGCTGCTGGAACTCCAGGTCTTCAAAGTGTTTGCTTTCAATATCCAACAGGTCAGCATCCTTTGGAGAAAAGGAGATGAAAACAAGACACACCAAGATAACTACCGCCTTCTTAATGTGAAGAAACAGTTATTCAAAGCAGTTGGTACGAGATATCTTTCCAATTACAATACTGACCAGGGTTAGAACTTAACACTCTTTTGAAGTTAAGTCTCAGAGAGTGCCTGTTAGAGGGAACTGAATGGGGTATGGTGGGGTGGCCAGCATTTATTTTACCCTCAGTTTGAGACTTCTCTGTGGAGGTGAGAATTCTTGCTTTAAAACCACTGGGTGGTTTTAAAATGGAGAGAGAAGCATAAAAACAACTCAGTAAACAGCCTAAACATAATCTACAGTCCAAAGGTCTAACACAGTGTCTTAAGAGAATTCTTCTTGTCCAGGTGCAGTGGCTCAAACATGTAATCCGAGCACTTTGGAAGGCTGAGGCAGATGGATCACCTCAGGTCTGGGGTTTGAGACCAGACTGGCCAACATGGTGAAACCCCATCTCAACTGAAAATACAAAAATTAGCCAGGTGTGGTGGTGGGCACCTGTAATCCCAGCTACTCTGGAGGCTAAGGCAGGAGAATCGCTTGAACCTGGGAGGCAGAGGTGGCAGTGAGCTGAGATTGGGCCACTGCACTTCAGGCTAGGCAACAAGAGCGAAATTCTGTCTCAAAAAAATAAAAATAAAAATAAAAATAGAAAAGAAAATTTTTCTTTTCCACAACTTTTCATAGAAAATAAGACTAATGTGGAGATTCAGGAGTAAAAAGTGGCACATGTACAGACCAGAGGAACCTAAGAGGGATACATGTATTCCAGATGGCACACAACATAATCTGCTGGACAGTGCAGAAAAAAATTAGACCTCCTTCATACTTGTTTTTAATTATTTCTTTTTCAGTTTCTCAACAAATGTTTTCTAATGTAAACACAAGTGGCATAGTATGTATACATGATTTTAAATATATACATCCTTTAAGCATGCACAATATATATATATATTTATAACAATATGGATTATAATTTTATTAAAGGGATAAGCAATCAAAAACTTTTGGGCATGGGCTCTAGGTGAGGATAATGTGTTGGTGAAGATTTAGCAATTGTAACAATTGTATTGCTCTGGTGGAGAATGTTGATAACGATATGCATGTGTGGGGCAGAAGGAATATGGGAAATCTCTGTAACTTCTACTTGGTTTTGCTAAAAATCTAAAACTGCTGTAAAAAAATAAAGTATATTTTTTTAAAAATTAGAAGTTAAGGTTTTAAAGCCAGGTATCTATGAACCCATTAAAATTATCTACACACCTTTTTACTGGGAAATGTAAACAAAGCTTTTATGAGGCACAAAGGGAGACTCAAAAGGTTAAACACCACCACTCTCAGAATAAACTTGAAGACATTTAAGGAAGATCAGACATGAAAATCAGATGGTCTAGAAAAGGCATTCTCCAACCTGTGAGATACTTAAAGACAGGAATAGATTTATGCATCTACATTAATGCAGGGATTGACGCATGTTATACAGATTCTTCTCCAATCTAGTTTTTTTTTTTTAACCCTCTTATTTTTGGAGGCTTTCATATTATTTATAAATGGGGTATGTTCAGGAGGTTGCTTTTTCTTCTTTTTTTTTTTTTT
>NW_016107516.1:2020031-2023119 GCF_001604975.1 Cebus imitator
CATGTTGACCAGGATGGTCTCGATCTCTTGACCTCGTGATCCACCCGCCTCGGCCTCCCAAAGTGCTGGGATTACAGGCTTGAGCCACCGCGCCCGGCAAGTGTTATGTCTTAAAACAATATCTGCAGTTTTAAAATAATACTCTGGCTGACATACAGGTACATACACTCAAGTTTATAAGGTCTTCCAACTAAGCTTGATTTGTGGCCAAAAGTTACTGAGGTTTTAAAAAAAGGAATAAGCAAGCCCTTTTTCTGGCTTATAAGTAATCTTCAAAGTGGGCATATGTCTCACAACATGTACACTTTGCTAGTCAATTGCTTACTCCACAACGGGTTAATTATGCAACATGTGTTATTTTAACCCTGCATGAAAGTCAAAGAATCATTCATTTGTAGTAAATACTTAAACCACTGCATGAAAATCATGGCACACTAGGTAAGAAAGCTGAAAATTAAGCTAAGCTCAGCACTCAGACTCTGCTGATGTAATCATCTGATCAAGTTATCTAAACCATCAAAACGTGTGTATATAAACGTACATCTTAAATGAAAAACTATCTGGGAGGGGAATAAAAACTTGTACAAGATTTCAGTATGAATAAGAAGTCAGGGAATGGAATTTGGTGGTGGGGATAGTTTAATTGAGCACAGAATAATATATATGGGAAGTCCAAAGTGAAGAATGTCTATAACTGATTGAATGAAAATTTTAACTATACTTCACTTACTAAAAGAGCATTACAAATCTCTACTGGCTAGCAAGCGCAAAGGCCAGCCTGAAAGAACCTAAAACAGCTGCACTAAAGGAAATTCTGTGCAGTTTCTTTTTTCTTTCCAGGAACTTTTAAAATAATGTATATGGCAGAAGTTTACATGTAGTTCTTTATGTTTTCTTTGCCTGTTGGAGGGACAGGAAGAAGAGAATATGGTATGACCAGGAGAAACTGCAGTATTAAGAGCTCAAGGCCAACTCTGGAAGCAAATTTAAATGGGGCTCAGGGTTTTCTTAACTTTCACACTTTCTATATACTTTTGGGATATGGAAAAAGACATTGGAAATAATCTAGTCCAACCTCCTTGAGGTAGTTAATAGTGTCAATCTGATTGGATTGAAGGACGCAAAGTATTGATCCTGGGTGTGTCTTTGAGGATGTTGCCAAAGAGTCACATTTGAGTCGGTGGGCTAGAAAAAGCAGGCCCACCCTTAATCTGGGTGGGCACCATCTAATCAGCTGCCAGAGCGCTTAGAATATAAAGCAGGCAGGAAAAAAAAAAAAAAGTCATGAAAAGACTAGACTGGCCTAGTCTCCCAGCCTACATCCTTCCCCCGTGCTGGATGCCTCCTGCCCTTAAACATCAGACTCCAAGTTCTTCCGTTTTGGGACTTGGACTGGCTCTCCTTGCTCCTCAGCTTGCAGACAACCTGCTGTGGGATCCTGTGATTGTGGGAGTTAATACTTAATAAACTCTCCTTTATATATCTATCTATCTACCTAATCAGTTCTGTCCCTCTAGAGAACTCTGACTAATACACTCTTCATTTCATATATGAGGATATTGTGGCTCATAGAACTTGAATGACTTGTCCAAACTAATGGATAAACTGATTTTATAGCCAGTGATAGTAAAAGGTCTTCAAGCTGTAAATCATTGAATAAAAATTTTTAAAAATACCAAGATAGCAAAATCAACCATTCATTTGAGTATCAAAAGCACAAGAAGACAGTTACCTGGCTGGGACAGTTTTCTTGCGCTTTTGATCTTTACTCAAATAAGTGTTTGATTTTGATCTCGATTTAAAAAAATTATCCCATGATACCTACAATTAGTAGATCTTTTTCCTATCAATGGCTCTAAAATAATTTTATCCATTAGTCTTGGACAAGTCATTCAAACTCTATGGGCCTGAATATCCTCCTACGTGAAATGAGAAGGCAGGATGAGATTATTTCTATTATCTTTTTCCGTATGAGATGAGTTAAATGGCCGGTTCTCATTTAATGTCAGCTTTCTTTTTCACACTATTAGTAACCCAGGGATTGCTGAGCCTGTATCAATTTCTAGATTGGTAAGGCCATGTTAACAATATACCAACCAGAGGCCAGAAAACCAATATCAGATGAAAATTATACTTGGATAATTTTCATTATACACAATGACTTAAAGCTAAGAAGACCAGCCATAAGTCATTATGCTGCATGCACAAAATCATTCTACAATTTCAGCTTAAGTATTCAAGGCAATATGCAGTTTAATAAAATGACTTTCTTCTTTTTCATTTATTTTTTACTTCGTATGACTTGCCACCTAATGAAGCTAGTTACAATAAAATAAACTTTATCAAATCTAGCTTAAACATCCAAGGGAAAGCTTTGTAGTGAAGTCATATTCTGAAGTGTTTAAAGTCTAAAGGGAGATAAGTTGTGATAACACAGAAAGTTCCTAAAATGAATGGACTTCTCATGAAGTAAGTGAACTTGTTACTGATTAAGCCAAGGCATTGGTGAAGAGCTATACGGGTCGTCAGCCCTGAAAAATACAATTAGTAGACCTCTTAATATCAAGTGAACAGTAGCCACCACAAGCCAGTTATCTCTCCCAAGGAAAGAGGTTTTATGATAATTTTACATTCTGTTTGGAGAGGAAAGGGAAGACATCTCTGCCTTCAATTAATGGAAGACACTGTCTGCATCATATCCTTTCCTCTTCTGTAGTCAAAATCTTTAGAACACATACAAATTTATGAGTTATCCTTAAAAAAACTAGATAAAGCTAAACAGTATGTATATTAATCATAAGCCAAATTTTGAATGGAATCTATTAATTAATTTTTCTGTGAAGTAATGTTTATAAACAATACAAACAATAAATGGATAACCAGTGGAGTGGAAGGACAAAATATACAGCAATGCTGCCGACTGCAAATAAGGAATTACAACAACTGTGTAAAATCCTCAGTGACAAGGAGAGTTAAAAAACTGTAAGCAGGCCGGGCGCGGTGGCTCAAGCCTGTAATCCCAGCACTTTGGGAGGCCGAGGCGGGTGGATCACGAGGTCAAGAGATCGAGACCATCCTGGTCAACATG
>NW_016107516.1:2023294-2096485 GCF_001604975.1 Cebus imitator
AAAAAAAAAAAAAAAAACTGTAAGCAAATAGGAAAAATAAATCAGTTTTCCCATCTCTTTTGTTAACTAGCATAAACACAAACAAATTACAAACCAAAATTACTTTACAAATACTAGTTTTCTTCCAATCATTTTTATCACAAAATTTTCAGAGAACTGTGACTGAGAAGCAGGAAGTTTCATCTTCTTACAACAAATTCAGCTTTACACAATAAAAGGAGTAAAGGGAAGAAACACTGTTAAAATTTTCTTTGCTCCAACATTGCAAGAAATAAATACTAAAACTGTTATGCTGCAGTTTAAAGGGCTGCACTGGATACTCATTATTAAGATGCTCTCAATTTCTGCAATACATTGAAAAGTTTTAACTGTGATTTTCCTTCACCTAGTGATGTTCTCAGAGGTAGCAAATATTTTTGTATTAAAGGTCATCTTAAGAATTTTCAAGGATGTGCTATGACAATAAATTTTTCAACATGCCCATTCCCAAAAAGGTACAGACATAAAAACGTGGATGAAACTAGCTTGTTATATTCAGGTAGAATCATAAATTGTTACTCACTTAGGACAAATTACTATTACGTGACTCTTTCAGATGTCCAAAACTGTTAATGACTGCTTCCCCAGAGGGAAGCAGTTTATTGGGCCTGCTGTTTAAAGGATATGACCCAGCTGGCAAGAGACTATGAAATATTAAGTGGCTGTGCCAGTGTTTGTGAAACTATCCACCCAGGAAGTCTTGCTTTCAGAAGATAACCAGTGTGCTTGTGTTAAACACTGCCAACCTTAAGGATCAGGGAATAACTTGACAAAGGTTAACAAGAAAGTCTATGTTGCATTAAGTTCTTTAAAATTATGAAGCTCACATGAGATGTTGAGGGTATTAGTAATACCTTGCAACTTGGGTCTTGGTGTTTAATTGTTGTGATTGGACTAATTAGTTAAATGTCACTAAGCAGCAGAACGAAAAGGAAAAACAAAACACTTGCTGGTGGGGAGCAAATCAGAAAATAGAATAATTTTGGGACAAGAGTATAAAATCAAGCTAAAGAAAAAAATATTCAAGGGTAAATAGGACTCATGAAGCAGCAGAGAACGCAGGGGAAGATGTCAGTTGATAGAAATGCTATGACGATGTTGACTACATATCAGAAATAGCTTCTTCTGTCACAAAAAAATGGCTCCAGAATGGTTTTGCATTATAAATTAGGTGAAGGACTCTAACAAGGAATTTAAAAAACTGATTAGCATAGAATAATATATACTGTTAGCATGCATTTTTCCATTTAAAAGTATCTAACGACTAGAACTTATGCAAACTTATGCTATAGGAAGTAGTAAGTCACAGGTAAGTGGCACTTAAGTGAAAAACAAAAAAGGAAAGCAAAATAACTGGTGCATTCCTGTTTGCTACTGACCCTCTTCAGTTGTTGTTGTAACTGTTCCCTCATGGACTCAGGACAATTGTCCAGCTGGGTCTTCTGCTCGGAGTAAAGCTCCTGAAGCCTCTCTAGTTTTTCCCTTTCAGCATCAAGCTTTACCTTCTCCTGAAGTTCAGAAACCAGAAAATAGAATAGAAATTACCTTCACACCCCAAGCAGGTGCTAGTGAACATTTCTCAAGGATAACACAAACAAACATCCACAAACCCTGGACATTCTGTGAACGTGGAAACATATCTTGTTAGTGGCTGGGATAAAAGGATGTAAGTGGAAGTTAAAGACAAGGGGATCGGGAGTTTCTGCATTCTCCAAACACAGTCCACATCATGGCAATGACTCCTGCCTTCCTTCCCTCCCTCCTTCCTGCCACCATGTTACAAAAGCAGGGAAAGCAATGGTCACATTGAGTGTTGGTCATTGGCTGACAACAAAAGAAATTCCAATCAAGTTCATAAGCAAGCCTTACCAAGAGTCACCCGTCAGAGACCCAGACAAAGGAAAGGGAGCATTCATCCCAATTACTGACATAGCCTAACTCACCCAAGGCATCTGCACGGCAAGTTTTGGAATTTACTGGTTTTGTTCTCAGGTTAGAGGAATTCTAGGTGTATTAATTGACATCCCCAACACCTGAAACAGTTCTAGCTATTTGGAAAACCTCAGAACTTATATAGTTAGCAAAATCTTAATCCAGAAAGATTATTCAAGGACTGAGAGAAGTAGGAAAAATGCAACATAGACAGCAGCAAGTGAGGAGGCATATCGGGCAGCTCAGACACACCAAAAATGTGACGGGGACTGTGGAAATACACTTTCCCACAATGACTGACATGAAAAATTGAAACACAAACTGCGAAAAAAAGAAAAGAGTCAGAGAAGAAAGGAGAAAGAAGGTAATCCTAAATCCCTTCCAAGTCACACGTGCCAATGAGACCCTGGACGTTCTCTAGGATGTAATAGGCAAATACTCTAATACCGTGATTGCATGGCCTTACAACGCTATCTCTTAAATTAAGAAACAGGCCAGGCATGGTGGCTCATGGCTCATGCCTGTAATCCCAGCACTTTGGGAGGCCCGAACCGGGCAGATCACGAGGTCAGGAGTTCAAGTCCAGCCTGGCCAATGTGGTGAAACCCCGTCTCTACCTAAAATACAAAAATTCACCAGATGTGGTGACACACGCCTGTAGTCCTAGCTACTCAGGAGGCTGAGGCAGAAAAATCACTTAAACCCTGGAGACAGAGGTTGCAGTCAGCCAAGATCGTGCCACTACTCTCCAGCTTGGGCGACAGAGCGAGGCTCCTTCTCAAGAACACAAAAACAAAATTAAGGAACAAAACTTCATTTTGTTTTGTGCCAGTCTTCCCAACGTGTGTTTTTCTTTTTATGATGCTCTGAACACTTGAAACAAATTTTAGACATGTTTTCTCCTCGTTTAACACCCTCAGCCTAAACAAAAGCACTTTATGAATGGCTTTGACAATGTGACCTTCAGTAAGCAAAATGACCACCACCTTCCCCTCCTTATATGCCCTCTATATAAACTGGTAGAAACAAAACTAGCTTCTAAACATATCACAGAAGGATTCTTTTTAAGGATTTTTCTCTGAAATAGTCCTATGAAATTATCCTTACTACTTTTTTTAAAAATCAAAATGGCCATGATTTCCTACGTAAACACATAGATTCTGTATAAAAGATGTTATGGTTCACATCTAAAACTACATGACTTCAATACCAGTTCACCTGAGTCTCCAATTTTGACTTAAATTTAGAAATGTGTATTTGGCTTTAGAAATGTAATTTTCATAAAAGTTCGGAAGTCATAAACCTGAGACCCCTGCTTCATATATCAATCTAAAATGCTTCCATAACAACTTAAAACTTTAACAGACTACAAAGAAAGTTTCTTCGACCTTCAGCAGTCAGCTTACTCACTGTACACACCAACTGTGCCAGGGCTGGAGAAAGCAATGGCATTGCTAACAGAAGAAAGGATGCTCACCTGTGCTGATCCACAGTAAAACTGAATATACTAGTACTGGCTAGGCTTTTGATTCAGAATTATTTTTTGCTTTAATAAAACCAGCAATAGAGAATACCTGTTGTCCTTTGGCTAAGAAAATGTATTCTTTCCTATGTGTATGCATCAAAGATTGCCCTATTTACACAGCAAAATAATTTTATCCCAATAGAGTTCTATTTCTAGGTACTGCATCACCAGGCTCTGCAGCAACTGTGCCTCCAAATGGAAAGCTAAAAAGTAATTGAAAAAGAAGACTACTTATTATAATTTAATAGCACATGTATAAAGCCCTAAAATTTAAAGTTATTTTTGATAGAAAACACTGATACAATATTTGATAATACAGAAAGCCACTGGCCTAAAACATAGTAGTAAACTCAAATCAACAACTAATAATAATTTTTAAGAAACCTATGTTTACATAGTGCCTTACTTCTGAGGTGCTGAAAATATTTCATAATTCATATAAGAGGGCATTTAGAAGAATTATGGAAGTAGGCACCATTAGAACTTTTTGCAGCTTCTCTGTCTATCAGTAACGCTGTGACCACTACCTGGGTCCCAGAGCAAAAGCTCAGTGGGGCCAAAGCTAGGGCAAAGGAAGTGAAGGGAAAGGATGAAAGAAGGCCAGTGGCAGGTGGGCCCAGCCGTAAATCAGAGGACCACAGAGGTGATATCCCTCCTGTGAGAGCCAGAATAGACCAACTTTCGGCCAGAAAGAAATTAATATTCTTCTATTCTATTTATTGCCCAGGAAGTTTTTAAAGGAAAATTAGCTCTAGGCAAGCAGTTAATTAGAGCTGAAAGTTTCACCTTCTACAGTGAATGTAAAATAGATGGCATTTGAGGGTTTAGGGAATCTTGCTTTTTAAATACAAAATATTAAAATGGAGGTTATTCCCTTCCTCCATATTTAAATTGGCAAACTCACCTATTCTAGCTACAATGGGTACAATAATATTTTCCAAACACCAAATTGGGAGATAATATAACTTTTTTAAAAAGATTTATAAATGTACTTTCAGGGAAAAAAAATGAATTAAAAAATTTTTTTTAAACAGTGACTCACTCTGTGCTCCAGGCTGGAGTGCAGTGGTGTGATCACAGCTCACTGCAGCCTTTAACTCCTGAGCTCAAGTGATTCTCCCATCTCAGCCTCCCAAGCAGCTGGGACTACAGGTGTGCACAACCATACCAGATTAATTTTTTATTTTTTATTTGTAGAGATGGGGGTCTCATTATGTTTCCCAGGGTGGTCTTGAACTCCTGGGCTCAAGTGATTCTCCCACCTCAACCTCCTAAAGTGCAGGGATTCTAGGCATGAGCCACTGCACCCAGTCTAAAATGCATTTTTAAGAAATTTAACACAATTTCACTTTATTGGAAAAAAAAAATAGGATTAGTAGGAATTAAAACACTCCAAGAAAATCCAGATGTACAAGAGGGCATTTATAAAACCACAAACAGAACAGGACTTTCTAAGAGACAACACTGTTCTCACTTTGACTTGTCTTCCCTCGATGTACCAGCAAAATCCAGCTGAGTCACAAATTCATGCCAGGTTTGACCTATTTTGTATATCAAGACTGACGTTCCTAGAACTCCACATTCTTATATTGACAAACGTAAATTATTCATGGGTAAATTAAGGTAGAAATCAGTTTATAAAATTGGGCCTATATTTGCTTCCATAGTGCGTTGTTTGTTCACTTGCCCAGTAACAACTGAAAGAGAACTAGAGGAGAGGAGAGAAAAGAGGGAAATAGATCCTGTCCTCATGTAGCACAGTCCAGTTACTCCATTAGAACAATGCGGAGGAGCTTTTAAATATACTGTTTCCTAGGACCCAATTTAGTTACAAATCCAGGGACATAAGGCTTAGTAACAAGCGTTTTAAAATCTCTCCAGGTTTTCTGATATGCAGCCAGGTTGAGACCCACTGACTTAGCCACCCAGGGTTACATGAGAGGCAAAAGCAATCAACTACAATTTGATTTTTCTAATGAATACACAGAACATTAATACAGGATCCACCAAAACTAAATATTAAAATATTTTGTCCTAGTGCCTTTACTTCATAGTAAAAAAGGCCTCTCTTACAAATAATATCCCAATTGTAAGTTTTTTACATTTAAATTAAATGCCTCAAGTAAACCAAACAAAAACTGTGACAGATCCCAATAGGCAATATACATATAGACAGGGATGATCATTTCAAATTCGGAGGCAAAATATTTATCATCTAACCATACAAATGATCAGGAGTGTTACAAAGTTTACACTAAAGAATCTGAACTTGCACACGAGTTACCAATAATCTTGAATGACCTTAAAAATGCAAGGCTCTCACATTTGTAATCCCAGCACTTTGGGAGGCTGAGGTGGGTGGACCACGAGGTCAAGAGATCAAGACCATCCTGGCCAACATGGTGAAATTCCATCTCTACTAAAAATACAAAAATTAGCTGGGCATGGTGGCACATGCCTGTAGTTTCAGCTACTCGGGAGGCTGATGCAGAAGAATCACTTGAACCCGAGAGGCAGAGGTTGCATTGAGCCAAGATCACGCCATTGCACTCTAGCCTGGGCAACATGGGCAAAACTCTGTCTCAAAAAAAAAAAGAAAAAAAAAATTTAAGGCTTATCAAAGGACTACTTATTCTGCTAGATCTCAAGGTGAGAGGACAATAACATAAATTGTCTCTCTTCTAAGTTGTATTACTGTAGGAATAAACGAATTTAATTTGCTAACCCTTTGGAGTTTCAATGCTACACAGAATATTCTAGAATACCAATTAAAAAACATTTAACCATATTTAAGTGTGTAATACTTGATAAACAGATGGCTCAAGGTTACAAATTTATTGATTTGTAAGGCTGCCAGATAAAACAGAAGACATTCACCTAAATTGGAATTTCAGGTGAACAACAAATGACTTATAATGTTAAGTATGTCCCAATTATTGCATGGGACATAATTACACTACAAAATAATTCTCTGTCTGAAATTCAAACGTACCTGAGGTTCTTGTATTTTTATTTGCTAATTCTGGCAACCCTGTTAGCATGATAAAGATTTTCCTAAAAATTAAAATCTACTTTTGTAATTTCCAAATTGTTTAGCACAGAACCCAGCACACTCTAGGCACTCAGGCCACATTTCATTAGACATGGGATCAGGTTTGGAATTGATGCAGTGATATGTTAAAATTTAAAGTCTCTAAGCCTTCATGTATTTATTTATTTGTTTATTTGACAGAGGTGAGGTCTCACTGTGTTGCCTACACTGGTCTTGAACTCCTGAGCTCAAGTGATCCTCTTGCCTCAGCCTCCCAAAGTGTTGGGATTACAAGTGTGAGCCTCCATGCCTGGCCAGCCACCACTTTAAAGGGAGGTCCATCCAAAGTCCTATCTGTATATCCTGAAATCCCTTTCCTTCCAGTTCCTAAACCCTGTGGTTTTGTTTGGGAGGCAGGCATCCTTATAGGTTCATAGATTAGGCAAATATTTTAGGCCCATAATCATTTATGTGAAATTCATCTTTCTTTTAACAGCTTTATTGATGTAGAATTCACATGCAAAAACACGGCCTGTGTTTAAGTATTCCTTTTGATAAGTGCGGACATATATATACATCCATGACACTATGTAAGACGAGAAGTGTTTCAGTATTGGAATATTCTAAACTTGATAGAGGTAACACAGATTACAGAGCATATATTTTATGACATTTCCAGTAAGGTTTGGAGCAGTACCCTCTAATCAAACATGTTACTATTTCTGTAGCTACATTTATGAATATTCAACCTTACAAAATAACTTTTTTCCCCCATAAAACTTTTCAGATTTTGGAATTGCAGAGGAAAGATTCTAGTCCTCTGCAAACAAATAATCATTGTTGAGTACTTGTTCTCTGCCTCTAAAGAGGCACATCCTATATTTATTTCTTTCTTAGATTTTCTTCCCTTTGGCTTTGACATTTTGATTATACAACTGATGGATATTTAGTAAAGAAAAAAACGAGAAAATCAGAAACTCAGCACTTAGGTAATCAAACAACTACCAGAAAAAAATAGCCTCAATCTGGAATCCTATTGACTTAATCCCCAAATCCCATTATACAATTCCACTTCCTCTGACCAGGGAGCTAACTTTGAAATGTAAGAAAGAGGCACGGGAAGGGCTGGGTCCCTTCTGCACACTGACTGTGACTTGGCACCTGTTCTGCACTCAAGAGGCATTAACACTTTGCTGAAGAATTCTGGGCTAGGCTCACTGTCTTTCCCTGGCTCCAAAGGAAGGATGGAGAGGAAGTAACAGGTACTTTGGCAAGAAAATCATGGGAAAAAAGATTTAACCATTTAACATACAATGGCATATGCTTACTGTAGAAACATTAGGAAGTCAAAGAATTTAAGATTTCACTCAGGAACATGTTGTACAGCACAGAGTGCTTTAAGCTTCAAACCTTCAAGTGTGTTTTATGTGTTTAAGTATGCAGGCTAGGATGGCAACAAAATGTAACAATGCATCTGTGTGAAGACACACAATATTTGTCCTTAAACAAAAGGATGGTTTGAGATTTATGATTACCATCTGGGTCATGGAAAGACCCTTGAGCAAGTCTACTGAATCAGAGCCTGTTTTTAACCATTTTATTTAATTTTGGTACAGTTGACTTGATTTTTGTATGCTAAAAAAAAAAAAAGCACAGATAAAAACAGATAATCCAGAAACAGAGGAAACTGAAAAACTATTTTTGGTTTCAAGATTTTAATGTTGCCAGAAATAGACGAAGACAGAAAACCTACACAAACAGATGCACACATCCGTATCTTCTTAGCCATTGCCTAAGATCAGGCTTTGTCTTGGAATGGGGATGGGGAGTGAAAGGCAAGGAAGCCAGTTCCCCGGTCAGGCCTTTGCCCAAGCTTGGCTTCATGGTGCTAGTGATTTCCCTACTGTCACCAGGCCCATTAAATGAAAACAGTTTACTAGACCAGAGGACCCAATCTTCTTCTTTCACTTGCATTAAGAAAATGTGATGGTCTCTTTGCTTACTGCTTCACCAAATAAATATACCCTCCAGGTTTATGTTCGAGTTAGACCCTGGTTTAAGGTTTATCAATGTTCACGGTGCCTTCATCCCTAATGAGGCTACTACCTGAGAACACAATAGGCAGGTGGCATGTATCTCAAGGTCAGAGGGAAACAGGCTTATTGATGCTCTTAACAGTGGTACCCCTAGGGGTAATAAACGGCCAGTGCAGGAAACTGCTGCAAAAATGTTCAATAAACACATAGTAGAATAAACTGTCTATATTTTATGTTTTCTATATAAGGATGCCTATAGTTTATACTTTATATGGTAACATATAAATAAATACCAATCATGTATAATACATATTAACTTATACTAAATATGCTAAACAAAATGCATTTCTAAATCAGCTAAAAGTACTATTACAGATCAATCTTTAGAGCCAAGAAAATAACATCAGTAATTTCACATCAAGATTTGAATGCTGATGGGTGGGCGTGGTGGCTCACACTTGTAATCCCAGCACTTTGGGAGGCCAAGACAGGCAGATAACCCCTGACATGACGCACTGGAGACCAGCCTGGACAACATGAGAAATCCCTGTCTCTACTAAAACTATAAAAATTAGCTGGGCCTGCTGGTGGGTGCCTGGAATCCCAACTACTCGGGAGGCTGAGGAAGAGAATCACTTAAACTTGGGAGGAGGAGTTTGCAATGAGCCAAGACTGTGCCACTGCACTCCAGCCTGGGCAACAGAAAGAGATTCCATCCCCCAAAAAATGAAAAATAAAAGATTTGAAGGTTGAGGTATTCTGACGTATTATCACACATTTTTCCTATGGCTCCGGTTTTGTCTCCAAAATGCTAGAGCCAGGCTTACAGGATGTACTATCCACATCTGAATCGGAGCTTGCCCAACAGAGATATCTTTTCAGGTTTTGCTTTTCTCATTCCAGGGTTTATATCTGACCACAGCAACAGGTGTATGGAAGAGGAAATGCGATCTCTAAGGGCAAAGGCCACTTCCTCCTTCTGTCTTACGCTCTGGCATGATGGGCCGTGTGACTACAGGCCTCCTGGCATGTGCAGGCGGGCAGCCCAGCCCAGCTGTCCTGAAACTTGGCTGCACGTAGCTCTTTGGCTGGTGTTTGGCTCAGTGTTTTGCTAAGGCCCAGCTTGGACTAGCCATTAGCAGGAAAATCCAACAACAATATTCCCAAGCACACTGGGCAGTAACTTGGCACATGCTATGGGCTGGATAAACAGTGTATTACAGTGCCCTAGTGCTTTCCTCTATTTCACAGGCTAGAGCAGGAAATAAATGTCTAGTAACCCCCAAACAAACATAAATTAGAAAATGTTTATCCGTAAAAAGAACAGCATGGAAAATCTAATCTGAACTGGAAAGGTCTAGGAAGACTTTTCTGAAAAACTAACAGTGATCTTGAGCCCTGAAAGACAGACCAATGAGGCATGGCATATGGGGAAGAGAATGCCAGGTAGGGGAAAACAGTATCTGCAAAGGACTGGGGTTGGGGGAGGGTGAATCTTTTAACAAATAGAAAGATAGAAAGGAAGGCGACTGTGAGAGTGACGTGAAGAATGGGAGGGTGGTGACAGGCTGGTGACAGATCACACTAAGGAATTTGGATGTATAATCAAGTACAGCGTGACACAAACCACAGCAATACAATCTAATTTCTTCTTTTTAACCACATTGGCTGTTGTGAAGAGAATGAATTGAAGGAAAGCAAGTGGAAATAGACTAAATAAGAGATTTTCTTAATAGAGAAGAGAATGCTGTTAGTGGAGATGCAGAGATGTTGAAGTAATTGAGAAATAAGTTGGTAATCAACTGGATGTAGGGGCGATAGGAAAGACGTGTCAAGATCAATTTCCAGGTTTCTGCTGAACATATAGGTGAAGAGAGACACAATTTCCTGGTTGGTAAAACTGGAGGATTGAGGGTGGAGGGTGGAAGCAAGGGAACAGATAAGATCAAGAGTTCAGGTATGGGTGTGTTCAGTTGGAAATACTCATGAAATATCTGAGTGGAGATGTCAGGTAGGCTACAGGATATGAGTCAGTGTTTCAAAAACGGTATGGACTAGCGAAATCCCTATGATAGTCACCAGCATATACAAGTTATTTGAAGCCATAGCAACAGAAGGACACGAGGGTACAAGAGACATGAGTTCAGATCAGAGATAAAGAGTGAGAAAGAGGTCAGAGAAATGGACAGAAAACCAGAAGGCTGTGGTACACAGAGGCCAAGAAGAGGGAGGCAGTGAAGAAGGACCAAGAAAAAGAGCTGTCCCCTGTGCCGGATGCTGCTCCGGAGTCTGATCATAAGGGACTGGAATGCACGCAGCAGGCTGGGTGGCACTGAGGTCTTTAGTAGTCTTAACAGGAGAAAATCTGATGGAGGAGTAGAGATCTAAGCCAACTGGAGGGGGAAGAATGTTTAACTGGAAAATGAAGAAAAGGAGACACAGTAGACTCAGAAAATTGATAAGTTTAGCTACAATGAAGATAAGAAAGGTAAGGCAGTAGCTTATTGTTAATGAATAAAGTAGTAATTTATTTTAAAAATAATAATGTTGGTATGCTGACAGCAAAGAGGGAGAAACTGATCCCAGGGGGTGAGGGTGCAGAAAGACTAAAGACCTAAAGAAGGTGGGATGGGATGACACACAGAGCACATCCAATGAGACTAGTCTTTGATGGAAGGAGGGAACCCCCACTTCACTGTGAGAAGATGGGATGCTTTTAATTTCTCTGCAGAGCAGGTGGTAAGATGATCTCTGAGTCAGAGGGATGAAAGTGGGCCGGGGGTATGAACAGAGTGTATGAAATAGCTGTGGCATTAAATGGTGGAATACATTTATTTGAGAAACATAATAATGTTTTCGCCAAGCTATGTTGAGTCTCTATTTGAGTTCAGTTGTCAAAAATACATAGTAACATCATCTAGACCAGTCTTTGTTTCCAGTTCCTTCATCCTCTTCTGGAGTTCCTCACCCAAAGCCAGTTTCTGCCATTTTTCACATGATGTGATGACAGACAATAATCCTACCTTCTAAGACCAACTAATCCCCTCACAGCTGTTTGAGCTGGTCCTATGCGTCAAGTCCCTGGAGTCCCCTCTCTGGTGCATAGCCTCTGTCAAGCCATCAAAACAATATTAGGAAGGATGGAGGTGGCTTCCTTGCTTGTTTCTGCCCACATTCCTAGAATTCTACCTGTACCTCTTGAGAATATAACATAACTTTTCCTGGGAAGTGAGATCTAACATTGGCTCAATTTGCTTCACTTTAGTGTAGAATCTGATACTAATGGGACATACACAAATAGAGTTCGTAGGCCATGCTATATGTGAGATACACAAAATAAATAACTATGCAGATTAGGACGGCAGGAGGGTTCACAGGGAACATGATACCCAATTCCTATGTTGAATGAGTTTTCCAGTATGACATAAATAGCAATAAAACTACTCTACTACTACTTACTTAGTATTTACTTGATAGTAAAATATTGATAAATATCAACACAAGACATCTGATTCCTCCAATGAAGGCTTCTTGCAGAATCTTTGAGAAGCATAGCCAGTAGCTGAATCCCTCTGGACTGCAGACTTAGACAGTCAATTCTTTGACTTGCTTTTGGCCTTTTGAGAAAAATACACCCACTACCCAAATACTACTTAAATGTTTGGGGGGCAGAATGAATACACATAAAATTTAATATGGAAAGTCTCTGCAGTTTAATTCTGACATGCTGGCCACCAAGAATTGATGTGTAGCATTTAATTTTACTTTTATTTCTGACTGTCATTTTGAGCTCATTCTCTGGCACCAAGATCAAATGCCCTTATTTATAGGTCTTAAACAAATAAGAGCCTAAAAAGAAAGTCACATTCAGCAGAAATTCCTTCCACACATTACCACTAGAACTTACTCAAACTAAAAAATTTTTCTTTTTCTCAGCTTAGTGGAGAACATGGTGAGTAAGGAAGAATGTGTTAAAGCTTAGTTGCTTTTTTCTTTCTCAAATTGGAATTTTCAGTTTTATTGGAATGTTTTTAGTTCAGCTCTAACTAATTCAGAATGGGAGAAGAGAGTAATGTATATTTCCCAGAGGAAAAAAACACATGCACAGACAAATCAAAAACCCAACTACCATTCTGAATTTTTAAATCTGCAAGTGATTTTTCTTACTTTCCCTAATAGATATCAGCCAACATTCAGGTTGTGATCCAAAATGTATATGTAGGACCTTTTCCAAGATAAGTGTCAACTGTGTTTCACAGATAACTTTCCTTTGGCAGTGTGGGAGGACTCTCCCCAGAAGAAAATATAGAAACTTCAATTCATTTGTCAAAAAGCAGTGCAATTGCATTGTAAACAATAGCAAGGCGAAGCAGGTGAGATGAATGGTTCTCATTCATCTGTTTAATAAACAGAAAAATAAAAAGAAATGAGGCAACCCTATTTGAATATGCTTAAGCCATCCCTATAGGGCAGCAGTGGTAAAGAACTTCCGTATTCTAAAAAATTACTTAAAAAACACAATGGAATCAGAAAAGCAGAAAGGCCAATGAAAAAAAGCAAACAAACAACTCACTCATGTCAAGTAGAATACAGCTGTCAGGAATATCGGCTCACAAATTATATGATATCTGCTTTCTCAGCATCAGCTGCCCGGTACCTGGCAGTTCTTAGTTTCTGGCAATGTATGATCTTAGGATTTTTCTCTAGTGCCACTGTCTCCAGGAACATGACACACAAATCCAAAACCACAGTAATCCATTCAACATTTAAATTCAATCAGTTGAGACCACCACTTTGCCCATGAAAATTGCATCGAAATATTTTCTTTTACCTTGGTCTTTTCACCAACAATGTTCTTTTCCAGTTCAGCTATTTTCCGGTTTAGATGATCCAAAATCTCCTTCTCCTTCATAAGTTCAGTTGTTTCAGATTGCTGTTCTCCATCCAAGAGAGCACATTCCATATCCAACTAAGGACACAGACCAAAGCTCAGAAGTGTTTCACCTTCAGGATAGTCTCAACTGCCCACCCTAGAGATACATTTGCAACTACAGACTTCCAAAAGTCATACTGTATCAGCGAGATTGGGGGCCTGAGAACACTCCAGAGAGCCCATGTGAAATCAGGATTCCCATATAAGAAAGCTAGAGAGCTTAGAATATATTCACAAAAAAACTAGTTATCTTATCACCTAACTTTTCTACTATAACCCCTCTTCTGCTCACTTCTCAAGGATATTTTGCCTATTTGCTTAGGTTCAAACTCAAGCACAGACCACCATGGGAGCAGCCACGTCCTTCTTTCTCTGTCCCTAGAGCATGGGAAGAGAAAGTTACCCGAGCGCAGCATGTGAGCTCTGCAATGCCAGCAGGAGGGGCTTCCAGCGTCTCTATACAAGACAACAGGTGAGCAGTCCCCTAACCACTTAAGGGCCTACTGGCATCATCTGTAAGGACAGACACACAGATCTTCCCTAGGCAGAATTACGTGCCCCTTCTCATGCGATGGAGGTAACATAAAAAATGCCACTGTCCTCCATTATAGTTATGCAATATGTGTCTGTCTGTTCCCTAGTTTGCAAACCTCTAGAAAGCTGGATCTATTTCTGAGCTGTGTGTGAATTTCATCATGGTGCCAATGTGATATCCAATTCACAATAAAGCATGCTCAGAAAACATTTGTTGGATTTGACCTTGAAATCTAAATACAGGGCACTTCAGCTGATAGATCCTATGTTAGGTCAGAAAGCACATACTAGTTAAGACAAAGTTGGTTGAAGATTCATAAAGTACATTAAAGAGAGTGTAGTACATTTATGTCATCTGGTTAGAAAAAAAAAACAGAAAAAAGGAATGTAGAAAAAGGGTATTTTTACCCTACACACAGAACCCACTGAATAAATGTTTGCTTATGTTGACTTCTATGTATCAGGGCTCCAAAGCCTGTACCTGAATGAGCAGCAATATTTTTAAGCTAAAGGAAAGCAAGAAAAGAGGGGAGAGGGTAAAAAGTTTACCTCTCTGGAAGATTCATCCATCTGATCATTTATGTCTTTGATTTTTTGTTTAAGTTCCTCGAGGTTGTTCAGAATGACTATCCGGGTGTCTTCCATTGCAGCCAACTCCTGAGATCTCTGTTCTTCACTTATATCCTCTGGGGTCTACGATTAATCAATACAGAAATGGATTATTCATACATCAGTTCTAGAATGTCCCACCTTGACTTGTAAACGATTCACAGGTCTAGCGTTTCCGGGTCTCCATGCCCATGTAGATTTTAAAAGCATCCCTGCAATTGCACGCTTAGAGCTCTGGTGTGTTTTTTCCACATTATGCCATCCTCAACAATTAGGCTCTCAAGAGACTTCAGACAAAACAACTTCAGTTCACCAATTCATATCCTTTTGAAGCTAAAAGAACTAAGAGATTATACAGATAAGAAAGATGTGGAACGTAGAGACGGAGTTGACTTCTCCAAGGTTACAGAGAAAGTTCAGCACAACAGAGAACGAGAACTGACAGAAGACTTGTGACATTGTCCTCAGGGATCTCTTGAGCATGCTGCTACGGTCATTACAAGCACAATATTCTCTGCCATCTTCAAGGTGAGGACATCTCCTATAAAAGCCTCTTGAATCTCTTAGGCATACTGTTGGATGTTGCTGCTAGAGTTAACTGCAAAGGAGCTTATGTATTTCCTTCTCAACACACATTAGAAAAGCAAGGGCACATCACTTTGGGGAGGCATAAAATGACTTAAGACTACACCCTCGGTATGAAGTTAATGGAAGCTTCACTTTCGTGTTAGTACACTATTTCCTGTCTTTGTCCTATAGACCTTCCTGCTATATAGCATCTAAGACACGCCCTAAAACAGGACACTGGCCACCATTTGTAAAATTACTTCATGGAAAAACTGGTTCGTTGGCAAGAAATAAGAAAGTCGAGAAACAAATTAAGTGACAGAGTGCTCAGATACACTCCTGAACGGAGCTAATGACAGATGCCCAGGGAAGAAAGCAAAATTGTAGATCACACACCCAGTCAAAATGCGACTGTTTATTGTTCAAGAAGAGAATGGAGTGAATACAAAGAGCCTCCTCCTTCTAGAATTTCAGGTTATCTTGGATGTCACCGGGTACAAACCAATCTTTCTATATATAATATGTGTCAGAATAAATATATCATTTATTCAAATTATCCCTTTTTGAAAAAGAAGTAATTTTTTGAATCAGGAAGTCAATAATTATACTGTTTCACAAATGAAAATTGAAAACAGCAGCCCAGTTGAGTAAATTATTGAATATTTGTCAGTAATTGTTAAAAAAAGCAGCTTAAAATTAAACCCCGAAAAAAATCCCTTTAGCATACTTCACTAGATTCACTTAATTTGACAATCTTGATAATACCTTTAAGAAGCCATCCATCATGTCATATTTCATACTCTTTATTCATATTTATATTCTTTATTCTTTATTCTACTTTGTAGCTTTTTGTTTTTTTAATTTTGAGACAGAGTCTTGCTCTGTCCCCCAGGCTGCAGTACAATGGTGCAATCTCAGCTCACTGTAACCTCTGCTTCCCGGGTTCTAGTGATTTTCCTGCCTCAGCCTCCCCTCCTAAGTAGCTGGGATTACAGGCGCCCACCACCACGCCCAGCTAATTTTTGTATTTTTAGTAGAGGCAAACTTTCAGCATGTTGGTAAGTCTGGTCTCAAACTCTGGACCTCAGGTGATCCCCCTGGCTTCAGCCTCCCTGAGCCACCATGCCTGGCTACTTTGTAGCTTCTTAAAGTGATTCAATTATTCAGAATTCAGTACCTCAGGTTTGTTAGGATGAAGGTAAGCAGCTCTTCCAAGCTTTGACATTTAGCTCTTTGTCATCTTACATCCAATATCTTACCAACTAATAAAACAACTGTTGACCTTTTTATCACAGACAATGAAGCTCATTGTCCTAATACTAAGGTGCCTGTTTTAAGCCCTGAGGAATGCCTGTAACAGTGAAACGGCATTCCAGAATCACTGCGAATAATCCTAGCAGGAAAGCCTCACCAAGGCCAGTATCCTGTTGGGTCAAGATTACATATTAGGTTTCTACTTCCAACATGGCTTAAAAATATCTCTCTCACAGGTGGACACAAGGCGTTAAGAAAAATACAAAACAACAGAACAATCTGCAAAACTCCAAACTTTAAAGATGGTTAGGAGTGGGAATCATCTGCATAATTCAAAGTTTTTAGAAAGTTTATCACAATAGATATGTCTCATGACAGACAACTTAAGATACTGTTTGTGGCAATAAAGCCACAAATGCCATCTAGGAAATGTTCATGGCTTTTCTTTCTAAGTTATTTATAAGAAACAAAATCTCCAGGAAGCATTCTAAAACTGAACGCTTTATGATAGAATGGGGTGAGGTCAATGTAATCTCATTTATTAACCAAATAAAGAAAACCAATAGAAAGCTAAGGTGTGGTAGCCACTGAGTAGCTTTAAGTATTATAGTGTCAGAGACATTGTAATTCTAAACATATGCTCTTCATTTTAATTTCTCTGGCAATTTTTTTTTTTTTTACAGTAATGGACAAGAATCTACTAACAGTGACATGTTTTAATAAGCACCTCACACATGTATGTGCATCCTCTAATATGTTATCTTCGGGGAAACTTGATCCATGCAGGAAAGGGGAGAGATGACAGAGGAAAAGACACTTTCTACCTGCCCCCTTTTCACAGATTTCTTCTTAAAACTCTTCTGCAGCCAAAGGAGACAGGGGTGCAAGGGACTCAAAAGGAGAAAGATGAGCCACCTTTCCAGACAACTTTTACCTCAGGAGGTGGTTCAGGAAGGCCAAGTAAAATTAGCATATTTCCAAGGTCATCTGCATCTGTAAGTATTATATAAAGCAAGTTCTTGACTGGTAACTCTCAAGTTTCCCAAATATCATTAAGATCGTTGTTTTGTATAGTTAAGTCAACTTACAGTGTTTTTCACATTCCTCTCTTCTCCATTTATCCCTAAATCGAGTATTAACACTGAACTTTGTTAGGCAAATAATCCAGTGTGCAAATTAATTGAAGAGGAAGAGCATCCAAAACAAATGGTTATGAGGTTGTTTTTTTTTTTTTAATTTTCTATCTCCTATCTCAAGGTAATATATTTCTATCTTCAGAAAGTCACAAGTAAAAAAATGTGTTTCTTGAAACCCATCAGCTTCCCTCACTTGCACTCTTTCTACACCGCTGTGTGGTACCCTGGGTGTCCCTGATCTTTCCTGCCTCTACAGGGCATACAGTCTTACCTCTCTTGCTACAACAGATGCTGCGCTAAGCTTCAGAGGCCTCCTATTCCACAGTTACACGCTCGAGCCATTAAAGACATCTGCCAGGATCTGCTCATGTACATACCAACAGCATTCTTGCCATAGCCCTCTCCAGGAGGAAACCTGTCTCCCAAAGATAGTCTTTAGAGAGAGCACACAGCTTAATGTTTTTAACAAAAAAATGGCAGATCTCCATGAAGGAAGAAATGTGAAAAGATTTAAAATCAAAAGGAAGCCAATGGCTGACGACAATAGCTCAACTTTTCAACGGATGGGTCATTTACTGTGCCTGAACACAAACGACTTTTGATTCCTCCCTGCCCCAACTTTCTTCCCCATCCCGATTTCTAATCACTGCAACTCTCTGCCCACAGAAACAGATGTCCTGTTCAGAATTACTCTCCATTGAGAATCAGTAAGGTAAACACGGTCACTAGCAAAAAGAAGGGATGAGTCAGGCGCAGTGGCTCACTTTTGTAATCTCGGCACTATGGGAGGCCGAGGCAGGCGGATCACCTGAGGTCAGGAGTTCCAGACTGGCCTGGCTAACACGGTGAAACCTCGTCTCTACTAAAAATACAAAAATTAGCTGGGTGTGATGGTGTGCACCTGTAGTGCCAGCTACTCAGGAGGCTGAGGCAGGAGAATCACTTGAACCTGGGAGGCAGAGGTTGCAGTGAGCTGAGACTGCACCACTGCACTCCAGCCTGGGTGACAGAGCAAGACTCTGTCAAAAAAAAAAGAAAGAAAGAAAAGAAAAAAGAAGACATTGATGTCCAACATGTATTCAACAGTCTAAAGTTGTGATGTATATGATGGAAAATCTCATTAGGTAGAAAAGGATTTCTGACTGGAAAACATTCAGTGTAAAAATCTTGCTGTAGTTAAACAAATGCACAAACTCCCCTGAATAATGTGATAGATTACTGCCGGAATTTAGTACCTTGACAATATCTTTCTCTTAAAGAATCAATGTGTCCTTCTCTTATAACAAAAGATTAAAGAATCTCACAGTTGAACTTAATAGTAAGCATGAATTAAGCAAATCAATACATTAATCCTTCTTATTCCTAAATAAGTAAATCCACCCTGTGAATATGGTATCTGCTTTTTCCTCTTTTTACTATTTTTGTTATTCTAATTTTAGTCCAATATAATTTTTATCTTTTCTTGTAAGCTCCTTCAAATCATTTTTAGAAGAAAAGTAGAGAAACTTAAAAACTAAATTGTGGTAGAAAAAAATTATTAATCTGTGTGAAAAACGTAATAACAAAAGATTTGGGGGTTCTGAGTCTCATACAAAAAGAAAAAGAAAAAGAATTTTTTTAAAGATTTTTCCTTAAACTCCATTTAACAAATCCTCAAAAGGAAGACATTTTTAAACCAACATATACCCAGAAGACTAAATAGTACTTACGAGTACAAATAAATCTTAAGCTGCTATATGTCCAAAAAATATAAAGTCAAAATAAAGACTACTTTTGATAAAAGGCTAATCTGCTTAACCACAAACAGCTCTTACTACTCAGTAAAATACAAGACAAATAAAACAATTAAAAAATGGGTGAATAACAAGAATAAGTGGGTCAAAAAATATAAATTATAACTAAAAATATGAAAAGATCCCCAACTTTATGCATAATTAAAGAAAAGCAAATTAAAACTTCTATCAATTTGGCTAATTGAAAAATTTTGACAATATGCAACCTTGGCAAGTGTATGGAGAACAAGGTGTGCACATAAACTTAGTGAAAGTGTCACCTGGAAATACAGACTTTTTTTTTAATATGGTCTTTTGAAAGTACAATTTGGAAATACTGAGTAAAATGAAAAATACACAAGCTCTTTGACCCAGCAATTCCACTTTTAGTAAGTGATATCACAGGCACATTTGCAGAATTGTGCAAATATATATATATGCTACAATATTTGCTGCATATGGATTTTATTAGCCAAAAAAACCCTGAATATAAATGGTAGTTGCAAACAAAAGAAAACCATTGTTCATTAAAAAGAATGAGGTAGAGCTGTGTATACTAATATGTAAAGATGCTCAAGGCATTTAGTGAGGGGAAAAAAGTACAGAATACTGTGTGTGTGTATCTGCCTGTCTATGCCTGTAACAGCCACATATACACAAAAATTATTAGAAAGGCAGGTAAGACAATTTTAGCACCAGTTTTACACCTGCTTATCACTCAGGTATATAACTGAAAGGGGGCAGGGAGAAGAGAAATGTTCTTTCTTTCTACTCTTCTGTGCTGCTACATTTTTACAGTGCAAATTTGTTACTTTACAGTAAACACCTGAATTTGCTGCACCTTGCTCAGCTAATAACCTATTAATAATAAGTAGCATAATAACATCACCAGTTTCCAGGCCAAAGCATATGCACAGCCCTAGACCCTAAATCCTAGTATCTTTGCTTGGCCAGCATTACCTTTGGTAGGATACTTAGATAAGAGGACTCGCTGGAAGCTTTCGGAAAGGTGGAGGATGGTGGTGGGGGAGTCCGGGTGAGGTCGCTGAGTACTTCATCATTCCTAGTGCTCCTGGCGGTAAGGAAGCTGGTACTGCTCTGACTGAGAATCCCACAGCTTGCCAAGTCTGTATCGTGGAGAGAATCTTGGCGGTGGCACCTGTATCTTGTGTCAGGGCTCATGAGGGCTTCTTCAAACACAGACTCCTCATCAGAGAGCTGCAGCTTCTCAAGCTCCTTGTTGATTTTCTGCACATCTGCCACGGTGGTCCCAGTAGATAAGCAACTGTCAGGCTTTGTGTATTCAGCACAGAGATTGAGGATGGTCTCCAGACGCTGTCTCTCCTACAACACAGAGAGGAGGGGAAGATCAGTGGGTTTGTGAGAATGAACACAACTCCAAATAAAAAGACTGAAAAGGCTGGGATGACTGGTGCTTGCATTCCACACATAAACCCAGAAACATTTGGCTGGTGATGGTTTTGATAATCTTTCATTGACATATTTAAGGATCCAGGTGAAATGGGGTTTAACAACACCCAACTTCCTCCCACACTCAGTTCTGGCTTTTACTCTCTCCCCTTTATTTTATCACAGGGCTGGCCCTAGCACACATCAGCACTCAGTAAGCCTCTTCATGACTTATCAGTGCTCCAAGGTTTCTGAAGGGCAGGGTTAGGGGGAGAGACAAGGTTTGGCTCTGTTCTAAAGGCCGGAGTGCAGTGGTACTATCATGCCTCACTTGAACTCCTGGGCTCAAGTGATCCTCCTACCTCAGCCTCCCAAAAGTCGCTGAGATTATAGGCCATGTCATTGCACCAAACACAGTATTTTTTTTTAAAACCTCCATTTCCTATCTCACCTCCTTCCCACCCTCTACTTATATATCTTTAATAATATCTAGCTTTTTCATCACTACTGACCTGTGCTTAAAATTAATTCTGTAACTTCCTAAATATTATCCTACTGTTAGACTGTGTTAGACACACAAAGAGAAAAACAGCTACTTATAGAATCTTAATTTAAAAGACCTAGCTATGTCTTCAGTTTTTTTTTTTCTTGAAATGCTTCAAAATTTTCAAAACTTTTTAATGCCTGGTCACCCTATAAAGGTCTTTTCCTACTAATTTCTTACATAAAGAATTAAAATTATAAAAAACATAGAATGTTACACTAAAAGGGAGAACATTTCACATCAAGTCCAGATAGACACCAGTGTAACTCAAATTTGTAGGTCATTAAATATTTGATTAATTTAGCTAGAAAATAAAATTTGTTTTTAAAAAATCAATATACAGGCCACTGATGTTTATAACAGTACTGAAATCTTACCAGACTCCCCATGTAATAGGTAGATATTTATGATTTTGAACTTTAAGTAAGTTAACTATATAGTTTGTGAGCAATAGGATATAATTTACAAAATGCTTCTCTGCTTCTCATAAGCCTAGACAGCATTGTTTGAGGAAATCTCAACAATTTGTAGGAAATCTCCACATCCTTACCTTTCACATTAATTCGAGGGCCAAAGTGAAAAAAGAACTAAAAACAAAAACCATCTGTTGTGATCACATTGACCACATGGAGAAGAGACTTCAAACGCTCTCCATAGAAAAACATTTTCCAAACTGCTTATGAGCAAAAAAGCAGAAAAATATTAAGCATCACTGGACTGCTGTTTTCATTTCAATTGCAACTAATTTGTAAAGACAAACTTTAGAAGACAATTAGCTCTTTATCAGGTGACGCTCTTAACAAGTAGAAAGTCAAACAGGAGCAGACCAACATAACTCATTAGGTTCCATTAAATACATTACTTAAATGACAAGACAGATATTTAAGGCATACCTGACTTATATTTGCCCTCTAAAGTAACCCCCCAACAAAAAGAAATAAAAGAGCAATAGTGTGAGCAAAAGGGCTATTAAACTAGTTCCTACAAGCTCGCACCTCCCTTTCACTGCCTGAACTTCTGGACTCCAGCTGCAGCTCCATCCTTGTGGCCTCTTCCCATGGCAGGCACTGATAGCTACACACCCTCATCTTGGGCTCTTCGGTACCCTGTCCATCCAGGAGCCCTGGCCCTTATTTATCTCTACAGTTTCCACCAGCTGCCAAGCCCTGCCCACCTCAGCTTTATGGGGAGGAAGCAGGGGGGACATAGCCTTCACTGCCTTATTTTAAACTTCTCCAACAATCTGGAAAAGTCTACATGCAAGAACATATGTAAGGAGAGGGATAAGATGTTACATTTTACTTCTCAACAGCATCTATAGTAGAGGCTAATCTCTAAAGAAAGAGATTCTTCTTCTGCTACTTAGGTAATTAAGTTGAAGCATCTAAACTCAGTCTTTCCTAACCTTTGTAATATAACATGTATACATCAGCTTTGGCATAAATATTTGGGATTATCTGAAAGTTGTCAATTTCCAATTACCTGGGCTTTAAGGTGCGGTCTGCAAAAGCATAAAAGATACTTCCATCTAGCCCGAATACACAGAAAAATTCCTCCCACATGGCCTTCCAAAAATAAGTTTCTTTTGCTGCCAGTGGTATTGCTTAATTCCAAAGGGAATAAATGATCCCAGCCTTGAGATGAATGCTATTTCAGACAGTGAAATGCAGTATTCAAAAGCTTGTGCACAGGAAGTTTGGTCTACTGGTATGTGTTTCTCTCTATTCTTATCACCCCATTCACAGCCAATCTGTCCAAGTTTGAATCACAGACACAAGCAGCACTGCTGCCCACGAGTTTAAAAGAAATCCAGGCAGCGCCAAGACACATTGGCCGTATAAAAGCTGCACCAAAGAAAAATAAACTGATGTCGAAAGTGCGTCAGAAAAAAGTCTGCAAGGCATTTCAGAAAGCACTATAAGCAGCCTTTTAAGGAAAACTCTGAACAGAAATGACTCTCATAAGATAATTTTCCCTTCAGCTCTCCGCACTCTGGAGTCTTCTTCCTTCCCATTCAAGCCAATAGCCTCCAACTGCATGACCGAAAGCCAGAATGACCATTTCAGACCAGAGCCTTTCAAGAATCAGAGGGCACTGTTAACAATTATGCTGGAATCTCAAATGCAAACTGGGATTGGTCCTGGCAAACTGTGATGTTTGGGCCCCTACTTAAAACTCAATTTTCTTTGAAGCTTCACCTTAACAACCTGCTATTTATAAGTCAAGAGGCTGGCTGCTCTCTGAGATTTCTAAATCCTACCCACCTTTCCAAACCAGCCATCTACTGTTCGTTCTCTTGAAAAGTCACATGTACAGAGGCTACATACCTTAATGGTCCAAAATATCAGTGCTAAGAGTTTAGAAACCAGGTCATCTTGAATCAAATTACTTTATATACATTTTTATTTTTTGCCTGTCCCATTTCTCCTTTTCTTCATCTCTATCTCCCACATATATCAAAGGAAGTGCTGAAGGAGGCACAAGACCTTAGAAAGTATAGCGGAAGGCGGTGGCTCACGCCTGTAATCCCAGCACTTTGGGAGGCCGAGGCGGGTGATCACGAGGTCAAGAGATCGAGACCATCCTGGTCAACATGGTGAAACCCCGCCTCTACTAAAATTACAAAAAATTAGCTGGGCATGGTGGCGTGTGCCTGTAATCCCAGCTACTCAGGAGGCTGAGGCAGGAGAATTGCCTGAACCCAGAAGGCGGAGGTTGCGGTGAGCTGATCGCGCCATTGCACTCCAGCCTGGGTAACAAGAGTGAAACTCCGTCAAAAAAAAAAAAAAAAAAGTATAGCGGAAGGAAAATGTGTGTAATTTTTCACTTAGAGTTTAAAGGAAAAGAAAAGGTTGTGGGCCAGGGGTATGTTTTTCGATCTCTGAGCTTTTTTCCATCTCAGAGGAATGTGTCTGACATTGTTCCCACTGCAGATTCGCAGCCCTCGGGAGAAGGTAACATCCATCTCCTAAACCCATCCAGGTGCTTTATAAGTGACACCAACCAGTCTAGGCCACAGGACGGTACACATACTGCATAAATACATACATGCACTATGCAGAAAACCAACTGCGGACCCTTAAGCACAGGTGAAATCTTTGCTAAAATCCTTTTGTTATAATTATGTTGGGTCATTTATTACTTAAAAGGTTGACCTTTAATTGCCAGATATAATTTAGTTGAAATGATTTTTTTCTTTTTAGGAGGACCTATTATAACTGGTAAATGTGAACTCATTGTCTAGTAATGTGCTGGGAATCCATAAATCAGAAAAGAGGGCAAGATGAAAATTTTTTTTCTTTGAGACAGTCTGTCAGTGTCACCCAGGCTGGAACACAGTAGTGTACTCATAGCTCACTGCAAGCCTCGACCTCCTGGGCTCAAGGGATCCTCCCACCTCAGTCTCCAGAGTAGCTGGGACTATAGGCGCACAACCTTGCCCAGCTGATTTTTTAATTTTTTGGAAGAAAGACGGGGTCTTGCTACGTTGCACAGGCTGGTCTCAAGCTCCTGGACTCAAGCAATCCTCCTCTCACCTCGGCCTCCAGCATGAGACGCTGCACACAGCAAAACACAGCGTTTCTACCCTCAAATCTTTAATAGGAGGCACAAACAGGTAATCAGTTATAAAAGCAGTGATAACAGAAGTTTATAAACAACCTATGAGTTCATAAACGGGGAAACAGTACACAAAGATTACAGAAAAACAAATTTGGGTCCTCAAGGATAAATATGAGTTTGTCTGGTCTATTGGGACAGTGGGGTGGGCAGGGCATTTTCCATAAAAGCACCAAAGAAGCAAAGGCATAGAGCTGTGGCATATCATGGTATGCTCAGAGATCAGCAACTAGTACATGGCTAGAGAGATGGGGTCTTTTGGGGGAAGAGGGATGATGTACCTGAATAGAAATGGGCCACATTTCTTCCTCTTATGGATTACGACAGCCCTAAAGAAACTTTTGGAAAAAGTTCATAGGTGCACCAACAAGAGTCAGGAATCCTGGTCTAAAAATGAGTGGCAGAATGAGAAAAGCTGGTGCTGACAGCAAGTATGCAGAATTTCCAGGATTCCATGTACAAATCCTAATGTCTCAATTAGGTAATGACAGAAAAAAAGGGGGGGAAACAGAAGCAATATCTCAAAGTCGGTTATATGGGTCCATTTGTTTTAGAGATAAATCCTTGAAGGGTAGTAACCGGGCTATTACGATCAGTTTACCTCTTTCTGGACACAGGGTAAGATGGCTCCTCTCTTCCTCACCCTCAAACTAGGTATGGCCCTCAGACTTGTACCAGCCAGTGAAGTGTGGAAAGCAATGTGTATCACTTCTGCAAGAACAGCCAGGGCATGATTCATCACATGCCTTGATCTAGCATGGCAGAGTGGCTCTCCAGATGGTGTTGGCTCCATCAGGCTGGGCCCCAAGTGAGGAACGCAGAGCAGAGGCCTCTTTTAACCCACACTAGTCCTAGAGCGTAAGAAAGAAATAAACCTGTGTTTAAGCCTTGGAGATAACTTTTTTCTTTTTCTCCAGCTACTTGAGAGGCTGAGGAAGAAAGATCACTTGAGCTCAGGAGGTGGAGATTGCAGTGAGCCAAGATAGCGCCACTGTACTCCAGCCTTAGAGACAGAGGGAGGCCCTGTCACGAGAAAACAAAAACAACAACAGAAAAAAAATTGCCTAACCACAGTGGCTCATGCCTGTAATCCCAGAACTTTGGAAGGCTGAGACAGGTGGATCACCTGAGGTCAGAAGTTCGAGATCAGCCTGACCAATATGGTTAAACCCTGTCTCTACTAAAAATACAAAAATTAGTTAGGCATGGTGGCAGGCACCTGTAGTCCCAGCTACTTAGGAGGCTGAGATAGGAGAATTGCTTGAACCCGGGAGGTGGCAGTTACAGTGAGCCAAGATCATGCTACTGCATTCTAGCTTGGGCAACAGAGCAAGGCTCAGTCTCAAAAAACAAACAAACAAAAAACGTGTGGGCACTACAGCTTGGGCCAGCCTCCCTGTCATGTGCACACTATCAGCTACCAATGCTTAACGCTGGTAGAGTAACACATTCTGGCCTAGAGGAAAAGGACATGGAAGTGTTGCCTTTGAAACTCTTTGGACTCTGCCCTGTGTGTCTCTTTCTTTGGCTAATCTTTATCCGTATCCTCTCCCTATAATGAATCGTAACTGTGCTTACGTGTTTGTTTTTTGTTTTTGAGATGGAGTTTCACTCTTGTTGCCCAGGCTGTAGTACGGTGTTGCAATCTCGGCTCACTGCAACCTCTGCCTTCTGGGTTCACGTGATTCTCCCACCTCAGCCTCCTGAATAGCTGGGATTACTGGTGCTCACCACCACACCTGACTAATTTTTGTATTTTTAGTAGAAATGGTGTTTTCCCATGTTGTCCAGGCTGGTCTTGAACTCCTGACCTCAAGTGGTCTGCCTGCCTCGGCCTCCCAAAGTGCTGGGATTACTGGTGTGGGCCGCCATGTCCAGCCGGACTTTAAGAGCAGAATCTGTATTTCAGCTTAAGTAGAAAGAACATAAAGTTGGATTTGTAGTTTTGGCACTTACCAGAGGGGTATAATACAGTATTATTTTTATTTTTTTAATCAGGTTCAACCTTTCAAGCCTCAATTACATAGTCCGTAAAACAGAGATGAGAAGATGGGTACCTCTTCCCCTGGGATCCTGGAAGAATTCAATAAAGAATTGTATGCGAGAACATGTTATGTACTACGTGCTATCAAGTCTAAAGGTAGTGCCAGTCTTATAGCAGGTGCTCAGTGTTTGTCATTCATGGTTAGGATGGTTTCTGTCAAAAGCGTGAAGTGAAATCGGTAATTACCTTGCAGATCCTGAAGAACCATCTCTAATACTGATTAACAAGCACATCTAAAAACTAAACCCAATTATTTTCAGGGAAAGGAAATGCAGGCAAAGTACATTGTTATGCAGCCAAATGTCTCCCTGAAAAATCTATGGGGTTTCTTTGGCTATCTAGAAGGAGAGAGAATTTCCTCAAGGCTGCCAACTCCCTGTCCAGTGATCCACCTGCCTCTGCCCCTGGCAACAGAGAACTGCCCAGTTGCCACGTAACCTGGGGAGAAAGGCATCTTGTCATTTGGTCCTCCTACACTCACCACTGCAGAGCAACATATATTCCCTCCAGCACATTAAGTCCGGTGGAGCAGCTTCTAGAAAGAACTACCCTCCAAAAAATCCATTGTCTTATTCAGTACTTCACCCTTGACATAAAACCCCAGGCTTCTATTCACATTGCCCCTGGCCCCACCTTAAACTTCAGAGACATGAGTGTCCCCACCTTACTGAGGGCACACATCATTCAAATACCTGAGGAACTTCTCATATCCTGTCTTACTCATTCTTAGAAAAAGAAATTTAGTTCTTTTAACCTTATAAACCAATTTGTCACATGCATTTTAAAAAATTATTATCACAAAAAATAAATACAAATTAGGATTACTCAGAAGCCTTTCTAAACCTAATGTGGTTTAGCAGTTTTCCAATTAAAAATTAAATAAAATAAAAATTGAATAAATGGCCAGGCCTGGTAGCTCACACCTATTATCCCAGCACTTTGGGAGACCAGGAGTTAGAGGCTAGCCCGGGCAACATGGTGAAATGCTACCTCTACAGAAAATGAAAAAAAATTAGCTGGGCATAGTGGCTCATGCCTGTAGTCCCAGCTACTCAGGAGGCCGAGGCAGGAAGACCACTTGAGCTGTGGAGGCGAAGGTTGCACTGAACTGTGACCATACCACTGTACTCCAGCCTTGGTGACAGAGGGAGACCCTGCCTTAGGAGAAAAAAAAAAAAAAGAAAGAAAGAAAAAAGAAAAAAAATTGAATAAATATTTAGTCTTACTTACCCATGTCAACATTTCCCTCAAACCCACTTGCCTCTACTGCTATTTCTGGCTATGTACCTATTTTATTTGTACTTTAAAAATAGATATAAAGTATCTATTTAATTATTAATATATGCTAAAGTAATTTTTTTTTTCTTTTTTGAGACAGGATCTTGCAGTGTCACCCAGGTTAGAGTGCAATGATGTGATCGCGGCTCACTGCAGCCTCAATCTCCTGGGCTCAAGTGATCCTCCCACCTTGGCCTCCCAAAGTGCTGGCATTTACAGACATGAGCTACCGTAGCTAGCCTCTTTTGATTTTCATTTACATGAAACACGTTCTGAAGTAATATAACTTGATTTAGTTAATCCTGTTAACTTTTTGTCCAATGATGTTTTCTTGACTTGCTTTTTCCACCTCTACATTTTGTTAGGCAGATACAAATAAATCTCTGACCACAATTACCATTTAGCTAAGATCCTCTATATTTTAATCCTTTTCCCAATGATTTTTTGCACTATTTTTCTACTTAAAATCAACCAGCAGATGTGTGGGTTATGAAATGTTTTACCTTCAAAAAATATTAAGGTTGAAGGTTAACTCTTCTTAAAAAACAAAAATATATCATTTGAAAGAAAATGCCCATTACAAATGACTCTAAAACATTCAAAGGAGAAAAAAAAATGTATTTCTCCTTATTGACTGAAAAAAACTGGCTGTAAGAAGAAATTCATGTGATCGGTATTATCATAATTTCCATATAGCATCTATGAAAACATGCCAGATGTTTTTTCTTACATAGACAGTATTCCAGAAGGAAGTCTGAACAGTGCCTGAGCCCATTCTGTTAAGGAAATTATGCTATTGCTCCATACCATTAAAGAAAACACAACAAAATCTAATCTTACTGTCATCTGTTTACATTTTCAGTTTAGCTTGGTCGCGTTCCAGAAGATCTTGTTTGCTTCTTCTGAAAGACTACAGTCTATAAAACACAATCCATTAAACTGTTGTTCAATCAAAATAAGTGTATGAGAGGTATAAAGACCTTTAAATCCTCATGTTTGAAAACATATCCTATACTTTAAAAAATAGGATTTTTTTTTTTAATGCATAAAGAAGCCAGCGGGGTAAAAAACTAGGAAAGTCTACATGTAAAAAAAGGAAGGGTAGTCTGTAACATATCAACTGAGAGTACTGTAATAAAACTATTTTTGAGACATATCACATAAAAATGTTATGTGTTAAAATGTTAAAAGCATGTCACAAAGTTTTATCCATAGAAACGCAAAAGACGGCTGGGCACAGTGGCTCACGCCTGTGATCCTAACACATCGGGAGGCTGAGGCAGGATTGCTTGAAGTCAGCCTTGTCAACATAGTGAGAACCCATCTCTATAAAAAAGAAAAAAAATGCAGAACAAATGATGGCATGTCCTCTTTCTAAATTTGAAAATAATGTTAAGAAGGTAACTACAGGCATATCTCATTTTCTGCATTTTGCTTTATTGCACTCTGCCGATAGTGCATTTTTTACAAATTGATTTGTGGAAACCCTGCAGCAAGCAAGTCTAGAAGCACATTTTTCCAACAGTATGTGCTCACTTCTTGTCTCTGTGTCATATTCTGGTAATTCTCGTTTTTTTTGTTTTTTTTTTTTTGAGATGGATTCTTGCTCTGTCACCCAGGCTGGAGTGTAGTGGCATGATCTCAGCTCACTGTAGCCTCTGCCTCCTGGGTTTAAGCTATTCTCCTGCCTCTGCCTCCTAGGTAGCTGGGATTACAGGGCACACGCCACCATGCCCAGTTAATTTTTGTGTTTTTAGTAGAGATGAGGTTTCACCATGTTGGCCAGGCTGGTCTCGAACTCCTGACCTGAGGTGACCCTCTCGCCTCAGGCTCCCAAAGTGCTGGGATTACAGGCGAGAGTCACCACACCCATCCGACATTCTGGTAATTCTTACAACATTTCAAACTTTTTCATTATTACCATATCTGTTATGGTGATCTGATCAGTGATCTTTGTTGTTGCTATTGTAAACTTTTTGGACACCACAAACCATGCCCACATAATACGGCAATTCATTAATAAATGTTGTACATGTTCTCACTGCTCCACCAACAGTCATTTCCCTGTGTCTCTCCTTCTCTTCAGGCCTCCTATTCCCTAAGACACAATATTGAAATTAGGCCAATTAATAACCTTATGATAGCCTCTAAGTGTTCAACTGAAAGAGTTACACATCTCACACTTTAAAGCAAAAGCTAGAAATAATTAAGGTTTGAGAGAAAGGCATGGCAAAAATGAGAGAGGCCAAAAGACGTCTTTTACACCAATTAGCCAAGTTGTAAATGCAAAGGAGAAGTTCTTGAAGGAAATTAAAGGTGATTTTTCAGTGAACACACAGATGTCAAGTGAAACAACCTTATCATTGATGTCAAGAAAGTTTTAGTGGTCGAAATAGATCAAATGTTTCCTTAAGCTACAACGTAATCCAGAGCAAGGCCCTAACTCTCTTCAATTCTATGCAGGCTAAATGAAGTGAAGAAGCTGCAGAAGAAAAGTTTGTAACAAGCAGAGCTTGGGTCATGAGGTTAAAGAAAGACATTGTCTCCATAACATAAAAGTGCAAGATGAAACAGTATGCCGATGCAGAAGGTGCAGCAAATCAATTCAGAGGATCTAAATAATTGATGAAGGTGGCTACATGAAACAAGTTTTCAGCTGGACCAGTGGCTCACTCCTGTATTCCCAGCACTTTGGGAGTCCGAGGCAGGAGGATCACTTGAGGCCAGGAGCTCAAGACCAGTCTGACCCACAATTAATCAATCAATCAACAAACAACAAACAAACAATGTAGAAAAAACAGCCTTATATTGGAAGAAGATGCCATCTGGGACTTTCATAGCTAGAGAGAAGGCAACACCTGGCTTCAAAGCTTCAAAGGATAGGTTGACTCTGTTTTTAGGGGCTAATGCAGCTCTACCAACTTCAAGTTAAAACCAGTGCTCATTGACTATTTCAAAAATACCAATGCTTTTATGAATTATGCTAAATCCACCTTGCCTGTGCTCTGTAAGTGGTGCAACAAAGCCTAGAGGACATCATGTCTGTTTATACCATGGTTACTGAATATTTTAAGCCCACTGTTGAGGTCTACTGCTCAGGAAAAAAAAAAATCCTTTAAAAATGTTACTACTCGGGAGGAGTTGGGGAGAACATCAGGAAAAATAGCTAATGCATGTCAGGCTTAATACCTAGGTGACGGGTTGATAGGTGCAGCAAACCACCATGGCATATTTTTATGTAATAATCCTGCACATCAGACACATGTATCCCAGAACTTAAAATAAATTTAAAAATATATAAATAAATATTACTGCTCCCTGACAACACACCTAGTCATCCAAGAGCCCTAATAAAGATGTACAAGGAAATAAATGTTGTTTTCATGCCTAATAACACAATATCCATTCTACATACCATGGGGTAATTTTGGCTTTCAAGTCTTTATCTTAAACATACACTCTGTAACGCTATAGTTGTCATAGGTAAGGATTCCTCTGATAGATCTGGGCAAAGTCAATCAAAAAACCATCTGGAAAGAATTCACCATTTTAGATGCCATTAAGAACAATTTGGTTCAGAGGAGGAGGTACTGATATTTTTATCAACATGAACAAGAGTATGGAAGAAGTTGATTCCAGTTCTCATGGATGACTTTGAGGGGTTTAAGACTTCGGTGGAAGAAGTAACTGCAGATGTGATAGAAACAGCAAGAGAACTATAATTAAAAGTAGAACCTGAAGATGTGAATGAATTGCTGAACTCTCAAGATAAAGCTTGAACTGATGAGGAATTACCTCTTATGGATAAGCAAAGAAAGTGGTTTCTTGAGACGGCATCTACTCCTGGTAAAGGTGCTGTTAACATTTTTGAAATGACAACAAAGCATTTAGAATATTACATCAACTTAATTGATAAAGCAGTGGCAGGGTTTGAGAGGATTGACTCCAACTCTGAAAAAAGTTCTACTGTGGGTAAAACGCAATGAAACAGCATTGCATGCTGTAGAGATATCTTTTGTGAAAGGAAGAGTTGAACTGATGTGGCAAACTTCATTGTTATTTTAAGAAATTGCTGGCTGGACGCGGTGGCTCACACCTGACATCCCAGCACTTTGGGAGGCCAAGGTGGCCAGATCACTTGAGGTCAGGAGTTTGAGACCAGCCTGGCCAACATGGTGAAACCCTGTCTCTACCAAAACTATAAAAAATTAGCTGGGTGTGGTGACGTGTACCTGTAATCCCAGCTACTCAAGAGGCTTAGGCAGGAGAATCGCTTGAAGCCGGGAGGCAGAGGTGCAGCAGTGAGTCAAGATCGTGCCACTGTACTCCAGCAAGACTCACAAAAAAAAAAAAAGAAAAGAAAAAAGAAAGAAAGAAATTGCCACAGCCACCCAACCTTCAATAACCAACAGCTTGTTCAGTCAGCAGCCATCAACATCAAGGAAAAACCCTCCACCAGCATAAAGATTACAACTCATTGAAGGCTCAGATAATTGTTCGCATTTTTTTAAGCCATAAAGTATCTTCAAATTACAGTAGGTACATTTTTATACGTAATGCTGTTGCACTTAATAGCTTACAGTATAGTGTAAACATAACTTTAATATGCACTGGAAAACCAAAAACTTCGCGTCACTTGCTTTATTACGATGTTTGCCTTATTGCGGTGGTCTGGAACCAAACCCACAATATCTCAGATGTATGCCTGAATATTTTCCTTTCTCCAAAGACAACTTGTAAATTGTAATCTCTGCCTAAGATGATTTAGGCCTTGGTCTTCGTGATCTGATGGAAAAGATGACCTTTCAAAGCTTGAGCTTTGTTATTCTATAATCAAATTGAAAGAATAATCACCATATAAGAAATTTGTTCCTTTTAATTCTGCTCAGCATTTTCTTAAAATTCTGTCTTTTCTCAAAATCCAAATTACATTCCCAGAGCTGGGATATGGTCTTAGCAATTTTGAATAAGAAACATCAATTTATCCAAGCCAAAAATTTTCAACCTGCAGTCATTAGACTTCACCACAGCAAAATTTCTGGCTATTTTCAACTTTAGAAAACTAATCTCACTGACTTCAGCTTCAGGGAAAGAATTAGACATACTTCCCCCTATTTCTCCCACCAAGTATAACTCAGAACCCTGTATATTATATGGAGGAAAAACAGAAGAAGATTCTGAAAGGTGGAAAGAAGGCCGATTGGGGACCCAAGGAAACACACAGAAGTGTGTGTCTCTGACTTCCCTTTGCCTCGTGTATCCTGAGTCTTAGACCTGACGGAGCAGTGACTGCAATAATCTTCCAATCTCCACAGAACTCTGCTGAGTGGAAAAAGCCAAACCCACAGGTTACATGCTATATGGTTATATTTTGAAATGGCAAAATTATAGGAATAGAGAAGAAATCAGTAGTTATCAGGGGTTAACGAGAAGGGAAGCTAGTGTGGCTATAAGAGGTCAACATGAGAGACCCTTGCCATGTTAGAAGAGTTCTGTATCTTCATTGTATCAATGTCAATATCTTAGCTCTAATTTGGTCCTACAGTTTGGCAACATGCTACCATTGGAAGAAATTGAGTAAAGGATACACAGGATCCCTCTGAATTATGTCCTGTGACTGCACGTAAATCTCCCAATTATTCAACACAAAGAGATAATTTAAGTGACTTCTAACACGCACCTTCTTAAGTGGCACATTGAGATGGCTGAAACAAATGAGAAAGTGCTGGATGTGTTACTCTTGTAATACTTGTTTCGGATTTTTTTTTTTTTTAATCAATCTCCAACTTTAAAAATATTCTCTACAGCAAATATTCCCATAATCTTTTATCAAGCTGGGGAAGGGAAATTCACATTATAAGAATTATCCAGCACAGGCCAGGCAGGGTGACTTATGCCTGTAATCCTAGCACTTTGGGAGGACAAGGCAGACAGATCATGAGGTCAGGAAGTTCAGACCAGCCTGGTCAACATGGCGAAACCCCATCTCTACTAAAAATACAAAAATTAGACAGGCATGGTAGCATGTGCCTGTAATCCCAGCTACTCGGGAAGCTGAGGCAGGAGAATCACTTGAGCCCAGGAGGCAGGGGTTCCATTGAACCGAGATCACATCACTGCACTCCAGCCTGAGTGACAGAGAGGGACTCCATCTCAGAAAAAAAAAGAAAAAAGAATGCACCAGCACAATCACTAAACCTATTAGTTGATGACAAACTTTTAAAAATTGTAGCTCTATAAATAGTCAGCTTTTAAATTTAGATATACTAGGCCAAGCATGTTGGCTCATGCCTGTAATCCCAATACTTTCAGAGGCCAAAGCGAACAGATCACTTGAGGCTAGAGTTCAAGAACAGCCTGGCGAACATGGCAAAACCCTGTGTCTACTACAATTACAAAAATTAGCTGGGCATGGTGGCAAGACTCGGCTCAAAAAGAAAGACTAGTCCTCCTTCACTTCATATATCTCCACTCATAAATATATAGATACGTATATATACACACATATATACATATACACGTATACACACAGACACACACACACACACACACACACATGTATTTGACAGAATTTCACTCTTTTGCTCAGGTTGGAGGGCAATGGCTTGATCTCAGCTCACTGCAACCTTCACCTTCCGGATTCAAGCAATTCTCCTGCTCAGCTCTGAAGTAGCTGGGATTACAGACACGTGCCACCACGCCAGGCTAATTTTTAAATTTTTTAGTAAAGACAAGGTTTCGCCATGTTGACCAGAATGGTCTCAAACTCCTGACCTCAGGTGATCCACCCGCCTCAGCCTCCCAAAGTGCCAGGATTATAGGTGTGAGCCACCGTGCCCGGCCTCCACTCCTATATATTTTTTGGTCTTAATATATTTTCGGTTTTTGTTTAGTTTGTATCTTTCTACAAATTTTTTTATGAGTTTTATTTCTTATTTACAAACAAGTGTTCATATATTTGTCATTTTAAAAAAGAATGAGACTTCTTCTGTTACTGACATAGGGGCATATAGGGCTTTTTTTTAGTCCAAGTTGCTTTCTGTATTTCAGCATTTAGTCTGAGAAAGCTGAACTACGTGAAGAGTCAGAATATACATCTCTCAAATTCTAAGAGTAATTTTTTAATGGATGGCACCATCAAGAGGCAATAGTTTGTACTGCCACTATAAGAACAGAGGGTTTGCTCTCAAGAATAGACTACTGCAATACAGAATTTCATGAAGATTTTAGCTCTGTTTCCCCAATGTGAAGTCATTAGATTTTTGCCAAATACTAATTTTTCTTTCCCACTCCTTTTCTGCCCATCTGTTTCTCCAAGCGAAGAAGAAAGAAAGAAGACATGACAACTGTTTTTTTTTTTTTACTCTCAATTAATGGAGTACAATTGGCAGTCCAAATTTGCTAATGATTAATGATTATTTCAATATTTAATCAACATATACACACGTGTAGGCACACACACACTTACACCCTAGCAATTTGTAGAAAGTCTTTGCTTTATTCTCTAATAACTCAAGGTGATCTGATGACAGATAATAATTCTTTTTTTTTTTTTTTTTTTTTTTTGAGACGGAGTTTCGCTCTTGTTACCCAGGCTGGAGTGCAATGGCGCGATCTCGGCTCACCGCAACCTCCGCCTCCTGGGTTCAGGCAATTCTCCTGCCTCAGCCTCCTGAGTAGCTGGGATTACAGACACACTCCACCATGCCCAGCTGAATTTTTGTATTTTTAGTAGAGACGGGGTTTCACCATGCTGACCAGGATGGTCTCGATCTCTTGACCTCGTGATCCACCCGCCTCGGCCTCCCAAAGTGCTGGGATTACAGGCGTGAGCCACCGCGCCCGGCCAGATAATTATTCTTTGTATGACGCAGTGACTAAAAAGGTACATATTTTATTTAGAAATAATGCTGTTTACTTAAAGAATGGATTGCTTATTTAGGGAGTAGGTAGCATTGCTAATCTAATCCTGTGCTATCAAATATATTATACCTAATTTCACCTGGGTCTTTTTTTTTTGGCTTAACATAAAAAAATTTTGAATGACATTCACGGTTCACATTTGTGGCTCACATTTTATTTCTGAGCTAAATCCCATAAACCCTCCAAACAAGTTAGAAAAGTTAAAAAAGAAAAAAGGGCAGAGAATTGATGGCTATTTTAAACATGAGAGAAGTTAAGAAAAGGCTCCACAGCAACAATTCAGTTTAAGCCTTAGGCTGAATCTGAAGATTAAGCCTGTGTACCCACCAAATGGCCATTCTAGCAGAATATCAAGATCCTTTCAGAAGTCTTGAGTCACTAAGTTTACTGGGTCAGTAAATAAACCTCTTACCCTATTTGCAGTTTAACTGGCTTCTTCCAACTAGTGCAGCCACTTTTTTAAATAAATTAAAATTATACTCAGGATGTAGCAAACGGAAGGGCCACATCAGGAAGGAGATTCAAGTTGAGGTGGAGGACAAAATCATTTCCAAATACTTAAGCTTGCCTTCACATTTCAAAGACATTGTTGAAAAAAAAAAGAAGATTAATACTATGACTAAGCAACAATAAGCATTCTCTCAACATTGTTCATTCTGCAATCCAAACAAAAAATATTATCAAACTTATAACATGGCTCAACACAGTCAAAAAGGTCTGAATGCCCAGCTTATTTTGGGGGATCAGGAATCACCAGGAAATAGAGACATCAAGAAGCAAACAGAGAAGCAAAAATCTACAAGCTGTCACTTTCATCTGACGATGCTCACTAGTATTGGGTTCCTAAATAATTTTTCCTAATTACAACATTACATAATATCTGTTTACTTTCTGGTCTTTAAAATAGGGTTTGCATCTGACCACCTTTCAGAGATTAGAGAATACACACATTTATTTTATAAAATACCAAAAGTCCTAAAACAAATATGCTCGATTATTTTTTTATTTAATCTTAGAAACATTAGATCTAGGATCTCCTCAAAAGTACACAAGCAAAACTCCTGGATCTATAACCTTGGTTTTTGTATGACACTGGAGAGTACCAATTCTTATAAAGAATGCTAGAAATTTTTCAAATTAAAGAAAAATAACTCTTTCATGTTTTTGTTTTTAATTGAAAGTTGGTAAATAATTACCCCTTTCTGGAAGTAAAAAAAAAATCTCATTTATACTGAGATAACTTCATTTTTTTTGTAGAGAGCTTCAATGTTACCTAGAACTAAATGCATATCATCTGGGAACCAGGGATGCAACCTACAGTCACAGATGAAGGAAACCCAGAATGAATGTCATGAATGGGTATCAAAAATATTCAAGTACTCTTTTCCAAAACATGTAAAGAATGCTTCTTATACTCTAGACATCTGGCTAGGAGGTGCATCTATAGTGGTGAGCAAGATAGGTATGGTCCCAGTCTCTTACAAATTAAAATTATTTAGTTATAAAGTGCTCTCAAAGGAGCTGTAAGGACAAAACACCTTCAATAGGAGAGAACTGCCGACCCAGATATTTCACCTATTCACATAACTACCACAGAAATATTAATATGTACCTTAAAAGAAAGCCAATCTTATTTTCAAGGAATCCATATGTAATGTAAAAAATTCATATGTATGTAAAAAAATCAGAAAACCTTACTCCATGATGCTTCATGAGACCTGGCATCACATTACAACATGTTTGAGAAATAAGTATCAGTGTGGCCCTGCATTGTTCTAAAAGGCGACAATGCTATTTACCAAGGCACTACAGATGACCATCACCAGCCAGAAAGAAAATACTGGATGGCTACAATGCAATCCGTGCAAATCCACTGGTTCTCCGCAAAAGAACACAGATGCTTTTGGCAACGTAACCAAATAAATACTCTTAAAAGCAGCAGGGTTTGCTTTCATTTATTTTCCCCTTTTCTTCTTAAAATGACTTTAACTGCCTTGGACCATAAAAAGCTGTAGATGGCCATCACTATCTCTGGACTACTTAGAGGAAGGCAGGTGTCAAACAGGACAATTACAAGAATATCCTACTTTATAATGATTTTTCTAACCTCTAGAACAGCACTCTCCAAACGTTTTGGCAACAGGGATTGGTTTCATGGAAGACAATTTTTCCACGGACGTGCAGGAGGGATGGTTTCGGGATGATTCAAGCATGTTACATTTATTGTGCACTTTATTTCTATTATGATTACACTGTAATGTGTAATGAAATAATTATACAACTCATCATAATGCAGAACCAGTGGGAGCCCTGAGCTTGTTTTTCTGCAACTAGACAGTCCTATCTGGGGGTGATGGGAGTCAGTGACAGATCATCAGGCATTAGACTCATAAGGAGCATGCAACCTAAAGCCTTCATATGTGCAATTCACTATAGTGTTCACTCTTTTGAAAATCTAATGCCACCACTGATCTGACAAGAGTTGGAGCTCTGGCAGTAATGTGAGTGATGGGGAGTGGCTGGAAATACAGACGAACCTTTGCTGGCTCACCGCTCATCTCCTGCTGTGCAGCCCCATTCCTAACAGGACAGAAACCGCTACTGGCCCGGGGGTCGGGGACCCCTGCTCTAGAACCTCTAATCTGTCAAAGAATGAGCATCCCAACCCTCTAGCAACATCTTATTCATTAATGTCCCCTGCTTGAAACATAGCTCAGAGTGAGGAAGTTAAAATGACCACCAACCAGTCCAAACGGATGTCACAGGTCTATGAACTGAAGTGCACACACTTCATGTGCTCAAGGCCCCCTCGAGACCTCACTTAGTAACTCTTAGTTGAGAACATTTCAAATTAAGACTTGATAACTGGTTTCTAAGATCATGAAAAATGAAAAGGCTGGCAAAATGACCAAAGCATGAATTGGCAGCTGAGAGCAAAAACCAAAAAGAAAGAAAAATTATTTTTAAGAAAACAGAACAAACTAAAGATCTCAAATAGCACAGCAGCTGGAGGTTATTTAATATAGACTCCAAGTGGATTGTTTACCTCATTAATAGGTCCTTGGAGGTACATAATTACAGTTTAATCTTTAATACTCAATAAAATTACCTTGAGTTTTCAAATAAAGATTGAACACATTAAAAGAAATACAGGTGGAACACTAGTATAATCACGGTTGAGCTAAAAATACCATAAATATTATACTTGGTGAACCAGCTTTGCCCCACCTGGCTTCCTCATTAATGAATTAAAGAAATCTTTGGCATCTATTCGTTCTTCATTTACATAAAGAGTTGCATTTACTTTTTGAAAATTATGCTTTGACAATTTGGAGGTCCTTAATAAAATGTGCAAGTGACTCACTCTATACAGTCAATTAAATTGTACTGCCCATGAACTGCATCTCATGGGCTGGATGCCCAGGCATGTCTTTTCTTGGCTTTGGAGGTAAATCCCAAATGGCAACAGAACATTACCTGCACTGACTAGCTATTCTCTGTAGTTTTTGTTTCTAATCCTTGGCCAGGTTTCACTGGGGTTTTGGTTTGCATACAACTGTTAGTTACTTCCCTTGGTGGCAGCCATGACTAGGAATCTGGTTTCACAATCTGACCACGTGGTGATTTGACAAGTAGAACTGGAATCCAGCCTCGGTCAGGTGAGAGGTGACAGACTATTTGTTTGTTGTTGTTTACAATTTGTTTGTTTTTCTATTTATGTACTCAGATCAGGAATATATTTTGTGCCTGATGGAAAAGCAACCAGTCTTTTGAGATCTGGAAAAGTGAGATTTTTGTGGTCCAGTGTTCACTTTTGATCAGTAATTGGAGCTGCAGGACTTATGCCATAAGCCTTTCATCTGTGTCTCTACCTAAGGAGGAGCAGGGAAAACACTGTGTATAGGTGAAATATTTTTCTACCTCCCGAGGATAATAATAAATAAATAGATGAGGCCTGCTATTCTGATTGGTTTATAGACTAACAAACAGATAAATCTAACATTCCCGGAATTTTAAGAATTTATTTTCTTGAAATAAATTTTGTGAAATTCTAATGCTTTAAATGTACTCTTTTTTTTAATGACAGGGTCTCACTCTGCCACCTGGCCTGAAGTTCAGTGGTGTGATCATGGCTTATTGCAGCCTCAATCTCCTGGGCTCAATCAACACTCCCACTTCAGCCTCCCAGGTAGCTGGTGGTACAGGCATGCACCACCACACCTGGCTAATTTTTATATTTTTTTGTAGAGACAGAGTTTTGCCATGTTGCCCAGGATGGTCTCAAATTCCTGGGCTCAAGTGATCCTCCTACCTTGGCCTCCCAAAGTGCTGGGATTACAAGTGCAAACCACCTCACCCAGCCTGACTCTGCTCTCTTTAAAAAAAAAGAAAAGACCTGATTTCATAATTTGGCTATAAAAACAGCTTTAGAGACACATGTTCTCTGGATCTCCTGGGGCTGTGTCATGGGTAAATATAATTTTTAAGAAAACAAATGCATTTTAAATTCAACAACAAAACAGCTATATATCTTTTCCTTGTTTTTATCAGTGTACAGTATAATACAACCATAATTTCATTTTTAAAAAATATTTGAATTTGTTTTATGATAAAGTTATTGGTTTATCTGAACTTTTAATTGTCTTATATTAGTTTGCTAAAAACATAAGCTAATATTATTTCCATAATATTAAAAAAGATATAAACATTGTACTCACCTAAACTGAATTATAACTGTGACAAACCTTTTCACATTATCAGTAATTATGTTCTGTGATGTGTTAGTGTGAACATAATTTCCAACACTTTTAAGTATTTTTGTCTTAGTGTCTGGTTGTTCCAGAATGTGGAAGAGAATAATGAAGGACAGAAGTTGATGGAAACAGAAAATTGAAGATTTGCGCAAAGGGAGTTTGATTTAACTTGGTTTATAATACTTGCAAATAAAACGGCTATAAAGAAATAATAGCATGTTAAAAACTTGGCAAAGTTTGCATGATTTTGATGCAATTACTCATTAAGTATGTTTAATGTAATGCATATAAAAAACGTAATATATGACAAGCACCCTGTTAATGTAAAACTAAAATGCAGTTATCTCTATAGAAATGACAGACTCATCTTGGAGAAATCAGCCTATTCTTGCAAAAGGCAGTAAAAGGTAATTCTTCTACATAATCTGCCCAAAAGAGCAGAGATTAGTATCTTACAGGAGTAACTTTCTGAGCTTTGCGCTAACTGAAATATACTCGTGCATATTTAAAATAACAAAAAGAGTTTTCTTCATTTTTGAATAATTTAAGGCTACTTGCTCATCATAAAATAATCTATTGGCATTTTATTAAACAGCCAAACCACAAACATTCGCTACTCTCACGTATACACAATTCTGTATTACTCAAGTGACAAAATCTCCTCTGATTTTGCCTTCAAATCAGACAGGCCCTAAATAAAGAAAAAAAATACAATTTCTAAGATACCTATTCCTGAACTACTTTTAGGTTTTCCCAGAGAACCTGTAGGCAATCACAAAGATTTGTTCCTTAATTTTACAAAAAGCAAGAGGCTAGAAATAATTAGCTTTGTTCACTGTGCCCCTAAAAATTTCTCAAATCAAATGAGAAAGTCACCCTTCCTTAAGATAATTTTGTACAGGTAAAATATTATTTTTAATATTATAGATAAGGTTCAAAGATTGGGTACTTTACAGAAAGGTCTTGATTATCTGTCAGTGCCCTCGCTCTCTGTAATATGTTCTTACAAAACTGATTTAAAGGATTTTAACTCTCCTTCATGCTTATATTGTTTGTTAAATTAACCATAAACTAACTATAGCCACTTAACTCTTAAATTCACCAAGTGTTCTCTACTTTCCCTGTGAACTTGCCTACAAAATATAGTATCTCGTTAATGAAGAAATGACAGTTTTAGAACCTTGTGGATAAGACTTTACCAGGTATTCTTAACTCCTGATATTTCAAAGAATTGCACAGACAAAAATGAGACAGTACTAGGCAGCTAAATCAGATTTTCAGGACTCTTTTTAGTCCAGAAATAGATGACTTCATGAAACCAAATTAACAGCCCAAGATGCAGAGGAATAGGAATTAATTACATAGAACTGACTGAACTGATAATAAAAATTGAATTTCTAAATGTGGATATGTGTTTTGGAATATTATTAGTATTATTTTTAATCATCTATTTTTTCAGGGGAAAACCCTTCGGATTCGTACCACTCTATCTCTAAGCCTCCATTCAGCTAACTCTGATTTTTGCAAACGAAATGAAATATTATTTTCATGGTAACTTGTTCTCACTGATCTCTCAGGATGCAGGAGGTAATTTTTTTGAGCCACTTTACTTTTTAATGGCAATATTTTCATTTGCACAGGCTGGATAAGAATCCGTCATCCCTTTCACCGCAATGTAGTCAAACAAATAGACTACGCAACCAAGATCAAGTCTAGAGTGTCAAATTTAAAAATAAGCCTCATTTCAACAGATATGACAAGACCACGATTAAAGAAAAATACATAACTTCATATTTAGGGCAATATCCACAAAGCTCTTTCAAGAAGTGAAAACTGTTTATGACTTGACGAGCTCAACCTTACAGGCAGTACAGAAGGTCACTTCCTGGATTGCCAAGATCCGTACCAGATTTGGAAAATCTAGAGGAAAGAGAAATTCTCCAAGACTTAACAGATGTTGAAGATGAAACCTAGCGGAGAAGAATTTCTTGAGTTTGGTTGTCTATCCTTGATAGACATAAGAGGAAACAGATGTCTGGAGTCATGGAAGCCATTAAAAATGCTCTCCCAGGTGCCTTGATAAGTTATCAGATAGAAGTTAATTATCTAGCTTCATAAATAATAGTTGCTTGGCATGGTTTTGTATGCTAATTAAGTCTTCTGAATTTCTGTCAAAGAAGCAAGCCCAAACACAATCCCATTTTAGTCCACACATAGAGATTATTTATGATAATAAAGAGAAATGTCATACTGAATACTGTATAACTGACCCACCCAAGGACTATCTAACTTCTCTAAGGGTATGCACATTTATTTTCATTCGCTATTGTCAGGATATTTGAAAACTGTGTAAGAACAGACATCAACTTACAAAAACTATGATCGATGCAAATGATTCCTGCTCTAAAATGTCAAACGTATTTCCTTCTGGATGGATACAAATGGTTTCTGTCCATTGTAATCCAAAGATTACAACAGGGATGTCCAATCTTGGGCCACACATGAAATACACTAAGATAGCTAATGAGCAAAAACAAAGGCAAAAAACATTTCATAATGTTTTAAGAAAGCTTAAGTTTGTATTGGGCGGCATTTGAAGCCGTCATAGGCCACACACACGGCCCACAGGCCCCAAGTTAGACAAGCCTGGGTTACAATTTTATTGTCCTACAGGGTATTAACTAGTTTTGGATGTGATTCAAAAATCATATTCAAGTATATTTCAGTAACTAAAATACTTCTGATAATCCTATAGTGTTGTCAGCTTTACTACCCTGCAGCTTCTCTCATTAAGGAAATCATGAAACGAAAATGAATCAAAGTAATCTGTGACAGGTAGTCATTCTGAAAGAGAAATACTTGTGCTTAAAAGAGAATGGGAAAATGCAGTTGTTTGTTCTCATTCATTAGTGAGACTCTCAAGGGATGTTTCCTCCTGTCTTCTTATTTTCAGTATTTCGACAATAAGTAAAAATTCATTTTAAATGGAAAAAGACAACTCAATAGATCTTGTGAGTATGCATAGTTTGGAGTCACTGTACATGCTAAGAGTCAGAGCTGAAGACAGTAAGGGTGTGTATGAGCAGTGTGGAAAAACCTGAGCACCACTGAGGCAACTCCAACTTTCTAGACAACTTGCTATAAAGACAAATTTACTACCTAATTCTCGGTGAGTCATGATTTCACTGACTACTCTCATAACCATATACAAGCAAATTTAATGCTATAATAAAAGTCAGCATTTCCTCATAGTCTTAAAGAGAAGTTTGTAAGATTCAGAAATTTCATAAAATTCTCAACTCCTTTGTTACGTTTTTCAAGAATTTATACTTGTGAGAAGTCCGCAGATCAACTAAATTAACTCCTGTAGGCCTTCAAGATAGCCAGTCATGCCTATGAATAGTAATTCGGGAAGAAGAAGGAGAGCAGGAGAGAAGAGAAAGATAGCAGCTGTGACCAGTGAACATGAAAATCCTATATTCCCACATATCCTGGATTCAGTCTACAAGGCTGCCCTGTAGATACTGGTTAATGAAACAGTGAGGTCAATCACTGTTGAGGTTAACATTACCAATCGCTCCATCTCCTGCTCCCTGAGTCTTTCCTCCCTCTGCCGCCGGTGATAATCCATCAGGTCCTCACGTCCCGAAATAGAGCTAATGCTGCTTTTCCGTTCCCGAAGGACAGGCTGAGGGGTTCCTAAGGCCTGTCTGAGGCTTTCCAAATCAGCCTCATCAGACTCCACAGATCCACAAGAGAAGTTCCGCCTGGTCGCAAATACTCTGTCTGATTCTCCAGCAAAAAGCGAATGACTCGAGTTTGTTCCCACGTATGAAGCCCGATCAAAGTCATCAGAGACGCAGGAGGAGGTGGAGGCCAGAAGCATCTTCCGAGCCACTCGAGGGCTGGCAGGGACACTGAGGGTAGAACTTACATAAGGATTGCCTTCAGAAGCAGAGGTTTTATAGGGTAAAGCCCCTGAGCTCAAAGAAGAAAAATTAAGGTAATTGTCGTTGTCTATTATGCTATGAGGTAGATCCTTTTCCCCAAGTTTTGTTCGTTTGGAATTGCCCAGAGAGTTTCTTGGAGGCAAGCTGAGGGGTGTCAGCTGGTTCTCTGTGGCTTTGTACAACCTGGGAAGTGATCGGCTGTAGGCTCCCATGTGACTCAGGCTGCTGCCGGAATACTTCCTAGTTCTCAAATTGATGTTTTCAGATGCAAGCTCCTTGTGTCTACTTAACTTGGGTTGAAGCGTCAGGCTGTCCTGAATGCTCATTTTCCTGGCTTGCTTTGGGCTTGAAGGCATGCTTGCAGCTCCCGATCTGCTGATAGGAGGGGGGCCAGCATCACTCAGGGAGCTTCCATTCCACATGGCTAGGAGTGAGCCAGATGCCTTCCGACCTTCCAGGCCTCCAAGAAAGTAGACATTGTCATGTGATTTATTCCTTGAGCTGTATTTGGAATAGGGAGGCTTCTCTGAGAGCCTCAAGGCCCTTTCACTGTCCCGGCCAGTATAATGATCAAAGTCTGCTCTTCCAGGTGGATATCCACTGAGGCAGGATGTAGTGCTGAGTAAAGGAGTTGGAGGTTTCATGGAAATATTTTTATCAGTTCCATCATAAGATAACTGCTTGCTTCCCTGGATTTTAGCTAAGGAGGAGCTGCTTCTGACACTGGTTCCCAAAGGAGAAGGGCTTCTCTTTGCAGGCACAGGTTGTGAGAGGGTTAAATAGGAGCCAGAATAGTCTCCATTGGCCTTAAATCTCAGACTGGAAGAGTATTTCTTTGGGCTAAGGCTCTCCATCATGTTTTGGAAATCGTTCTCAATCGAATGCACCACAGAGTCTTCTTTTAAGCTCCCATTTTGTAAATCTAGCTGCTTTTGGCTATGCTCTTCCATAATCTTGCTGGAATCTGTAAAGAAATAAAGGAGAACATTTTGCCTTAAAAAAGATTTTAAAAGAACAGTTCCTTGTTAGGCCTACATCTCAACAAATAATCTTTCAGTCTGACCTAATGCAACTAACAAGCACAAACTCAGTTTTACTTGTAAATCTGTTAAAACTGTACAGCAAATTGAAGAAGAATAAAGACCTGTTTCTTGCTGTCCTTTTAAGTTATTTTTCTTTTGTACATAAGATATTCCAGAGGTTGGGATATCCAGAAGATACCTTCCAGGATATCCTACGTACAAAAGAAAAACATCTTAAAAGGACAGCAATGACATTTGAAGGAACAAATCCCTAACCAAGTAAAGGTGCAGGATTAGGCTGGTACATAAAAAAGACAATTTCTCCTTAATGTTCTGGCTCGTAGCAAAACACGGGCTTCCCTAGTGACTAGCTAATGCTCAAAGGCATAATGCAATGGACCTTCCTATAGATGTCTCTGCTAGAAACATTAACTGTTCAGAAATAAAGTCCTAAGAAAACAAAATTCACATTTGGGAGGAGAAAGAAAAGTTTATGTTAGACACTGTTCAATAACATGAGGGTTGGAAGATGGTTCTTTAAGTGAGGGCTCTGGGATTTACCTTCTCAACAAGAAGAGTTAAAGCTCCTTTAGTCATCAGAGGCAGGTAATAACAAAGAAAAAGGTATTCCACAAATTACTGACACATGGTCAGGATGGTATATTTAAAAACCTGAAACTGTTACAGCCTTCAAATTTTCTAGTACCCCAAATGCACTATGCTCTTCCTTGCAAATCCTCTCTTCCAGCAGAAACACCTATCAGGACCACTACTTTTCCAGGCAGAGATCAGGATTCTATCTTCCATGATTAAAATTTTTAAGAAAATGTGTTTTGAACCCTAGTTTGAACAATGTTAACTTAAGGACTAAAGTTTTAGCCTATGAAAATGTCTTTGAGTTACAAACTATTACCACAAATGGGAAGGCTCATAATTCTAACTGATAAAAAAGAAATTTCTTAGATTGTCGGCAATGGGAAAATACAATTTAAACACTGTCATTGAAGCCATGAACCACTAAAACTGTCCTCCAGCCCCTGGGCACATCAGACACTAATTATCACATCTCTGATACATATAGGAACAGTATCACATACGGTTAGCAATGGTTTCACAATGTGGTCATCTTTGTAACTAAGCCACAAGTTTAAGGAAGAGGTTCTATCTAGTATTTTTACCTTACTGCCTCCCCTCTAGCTCTCGTTGCCCCATAGGTGAGAAACTCAATGAACCCAAGCTTTCCATTTTAATCAAAGCCTTCCTCACTCCCTCCCGCCATGGATTAATGGACTTCACCCTGCTGCTCAGCTTCATATACTTTCTGAGCAAATTCCGGCAGCCTAGTAAAGAGCTGCTTCTTTATCCACAAGGCCAAGAAACAGTCTGGCTGCCTAAATCCTGGTGATGGGCCACTAACCCAACTGCCCATAAAGGTGCAGCCTTCCCCAACAAACTCTGCCTTGGGTTCCTTATGCTCTAACCCAAAGCCCTGTCCAGATAGTTACAAACGCAATTTATCCTTTTAAATGTACCTCAAAAAAAAAAAAAAAATCAAGTTTTTTCATTATATTTGGCTCCCAGCTGGGATCTAGTCCTTCCATCTAGCTCTCGGTAAGTTTTTCATTCCTGAGGGACAGGGCCCTTTCTGCCCCCAAGACAAATGCTCCTCTCGGCATGTGTCTACTGCTTTCAATTCTAGTTTTAAAGGCAACACCAGCCTGGTACGAGGCATATCTTACCAGTTTAGAGGACTGAAACTGAGACTCCTCTATTCTGAACTAACATCACCTCTCACTGGTTTGCCATATTGAAATTCCAGCAAGCCTTGGACAATTGTCTCAAGTTAAATATTTTGGAATTGACAAAACAAGGAAATAGATGGATCCTGAGGACATTAGGGACAACTTAATAGAGAAAAGTTTTTCTAAACCACTGTCAGATGATGAAGAAGATGCAGAAGCAGCAGTACAAGAAAACACACTGACATTACACAATTTGGCAGAAAGGTTCTGATTATTCAAGGGTGCTTCTGACTTCTTTTACAACATGGACCCTTCTATGATACAGGTACTGAACTATAGCAAATGGTTGAAGGAGGATTGGTCCCATAAAAAACATTTTTAGGGTGTGTAGGGGAGAGACAGCGGGGACTGGGGAGGGAGAGGAGGGTGGGGAGGGATAACATAGGGAGAAATGCCAGATATAGTATGCACCTAAAGTTAAATAAGTTAAAAAATTTTAAAAAATTAAAAATTAAAAAAACATGTTTAGAGAAATTAAGAAAGTAAAAAGGTTACTTTTTATAAAATTATACTTTACAAAAAAGCATAAAGTTACACTGATTGTGCCTGCCTCTTCTGCCTCCCCTCTGCTACCCCGGAGGCACCAAAGCCAGCTCCTCCTCTTCCTCCTCCACATGAAGACATAGAGGATGAAGACCTTCAAGATGATCCACTTCCACTTAATAGACATACTTTCTCTTCCTTATGAACATCTTAATAACCTCTTTTCTCTAAATTACTTTATTATAATAGTACAGTATATCATACATATAAAATATGTGTTATTTTATATTAAAATATGTGTTAATTGGCTTTGTTATTAGTAAGGCTTCTGGTCAATGGTAGGCTAACAGTAGTTAAGTTCTGGGGGAGTAAAAAGTTATATGCAGATTTTCAATTCAGCTGAGTTGCTCAAGAGTCAGTTGTACATACACACAACCATACACACAGGTGGGGATCAAGGCAAAATCCTGCGAATCAGCATTGGCCTCCTCTGTCACTAGCACCCCCCTTCCTCATTTTGTCCATCTCTAAATTCTATCAACACTGTCCTTAAAACATATTCTGAATTTGATCACTTCTTAGCATTTCCATGGCAGCCTCTCTAGTACAAGACAGAATCTTCTCTTGGCTCCCCAATATGCCTATTCTTCCACAACAATAATAACAATTACAATGGACTGGAAGAAATTATACCAAAAAAAATCAGTAGTGGTTTTATTTGGATGGCAGTTTTACCAGTAACTTTTAACACGTCTCTCATACTAGTTTATATTTTCTACATTTTATGTAATATGTTTGGACTGTTTTGACAACCAGAAAAAAAAACTCACTTAGCATAAAATACTAGAATATGTAGCAACACTTGATTTTAAAGTTGATTAGACTGTTTTGTTTTGGTTTTTTTTTTTTNTTTTTTTTGAGACCCACTCTTGCTGTGTTGCCCAGGCTGGAGTGCAGTGGCACAATCTCAACTCACTGCAACCTCCGCCTCCTGGGTTCAAGCAATTCTCCTGCCTCAGCCTCCCAAGTAGTTAGGATTACAGGCGTGCACCACCATACCTGGCTAATTTTTGTATTTTTAGTAGAAGCAGTGTTTCACCATGTTGGCCAGACTGGTCTCTAACTCCTGACCTCAAGTGATCTGCCTGCCTCGGCCTCCCAAAGTGCTGGGATTACAGGTATGAGCCAACGTGCCTACCCGATTAGATATTTTAATTTTTCCTTACTGCTTGCCAATTTTCAAGCCAGATATTTACTTTTCCAAAAAAGATTACTTTAAAGAACTTCCTGATCAGACTAATTTAATATATAAATATCGAAGACTGCAACATTTTTCTAACTCTTCTAAATGACTGGCAAAAACATTAATCATTAATTTATCTGTTCCACCCTTTATGCATCTGAAACACTAAAAAAATCAAACATAACACTTCCCTGATATGAATAAAGCCAACAGAATTGTTATTAAAAAAAAAAGTCTCTAGATGTTTGCTGAATAATAGCTTAGATAATAATAATATTTGTGTATTTTAGAATGTAGCTACATTACTTCCATATCTGAGTAGTTCTGTTTATTGTATAGGGAAAAAATAAAAAATCTCAATGGGTAGTTTTAGGTACTTCATTCATTAAATCCATGCCTACTGTTCATCGGATATTTATTTAGCAGGCATTAGTGTTACTCACTAATATTCCAGTTCTTCTCCTTTCAGGAACATAGTAAGGTTGCTCTTCTTCATCTCTGTGAGGTTAGGTGTGGCTAGGTACCTTGCTTTGATCAATGAAATATGAGAGAAAGTAACTTGCCAGTTCCAAGCTGAAGCATCATGAGTCAGAGCATGATTCAGCATTTCCCACTCCCTTGCCAAGATAACTAGCCTCCATCCAGGCTTGCGGAGGCTTTGTTAGTCCACACTCCTGAATGAGGACAACATGAAACAAGGTCCTTGTCAACCCAAGATTGTCTGCAGCCACTGAGATTTGGGGCTTCTTTGCTAATCTTCATTAAATGCCTAGTGTAAATCAGGCTCTGAGTTAGGCACTGGGAGACATGCAGTAAGAGATACCGTTTCCTGCCTTTCCGTAGCTTCAAGTGTAAAGGGAAAAAGCTGCTTACAAACAAATAATTGCTATGCATGCCTTAATAGAAACAATTGGTTGACAGGAAATAGAACATGGAGTCGGGTGAATCCAGTGAGAATGGTGGTTTGAGGAGGTTACAGTATAAAGAAATGATGAAGAAGCCCACCAAAGGGAAGGGAATCTGATAGGTATCATCCAATAGTAACATAAAGCCATTTGCATACTTAAATTCTGTGAGTTTAAGGATGTAAACAAACTTCCAAGCCCGTATTCGGTCAGACCACTGGTACATCCAACAAACATCCTGTCTGTAATAGAATTAAAAACAAAATCTATGTAGGAAAAATCATTTTCTATAACACTGTTTTTAAAATCTAGGACTATAAGTCTCCTGGAATGAACTATATTTAATAATCATGTATTTCTCCCTCATAGTTATCTGAATCTTTTTCTATCCTCACCACCAAGTAAGATACACCCTCCTGGGTCCAAGTAGCATGTCTCCCCTAAAAGTGATTTAACTTGGTCAGTAATCCTTCAAGTGTTTAGGATCTTCTAGGAATGGCTACCAAAAAAGAAAAATCTCTGAGATGTTAGAATACACAAGAATTAGTGGCAGTTAGTAAGAAAGACTTTGCTTTGAAAGTAATATATACAAAATGGGAAACAGACTAAGTTAGAGAATTCCCATAGTATGCAGACACAGCAACCCAGAAAGCCAGCCACAGCAGATGTCACTAAGTGGAATAAAAAACTAAGCACTTATACCCAAACTGCATTTTAAATATTTACTCCAACAGTGAAGAGTTGAAGAGTTTAATACCTCATGTCAAAATGAATACTCAAAGGTTTGGCTTTTGACGACTGGTACATCCAACAAACATCTTATCTGCAGCATAAGACACAGAGGTTATTTTTCATATGATATAATATATTAATATACTCCAACCTGTTTGTAGTTGGAAAAGCTACTTAATCACGTGACTAAAATATTACCAAGCTCTGTCACAGTACAGATTCCCTGCTACCCCAGAAAGTGCCACTACTTTTACCCCTCTCCAACATACACTTTTTCTAAAAATCAAAAACTATGATTACCAAAGCAGATTGGTTGGCCAAACGAAATATAACAGCAGAATTTTCCAAAGTAGATTTGGCTGAAAGATCAGCTTTACAAACTCTAGGGAAAAAACAAGCAGGATATTTGCAAATAATAAACCAAACCTGAGAAACAGCCATGCACCATTTCTTGGCCATGCATATCTGTAGAGGAAAGTTACAGATGACTGGGATGGCAGGACATTCCAGAGAAAAAGGGATATTCGTGCCTGATACCCCCTTTTTTTTTCAGTTCAAGCTTATTGGTCCTGTTTAGGAAGTGTAAAGGGTTGTACATTTAAAGATTTACAATCAAGTACAAATGTGGGATCCACTCATTTTCCTGAAACTTAGTTTACCGGCCACAGCTGAATGCATACATATATTTGTTTCAACTTGGTATCTCTTAACCTTACAAATCAATTCAACTCAAAAGGTACAGAATCATTCAGATGGTTGACTTTTCTGACCCCATGAGTAACAACAATGGCTACTGACAGCTCTTGCCTTCTCTACTTCCAGAGTGCCCTTTTCATTTCTAGGAAATGCGGACCAGTCATCAGTCACATACTTTGAGGATTAGAGTGTGAGCAAGGACAGTAGAGGCAGGAGGATGAAGAATACAGTGAAAGAGTATGGGTTTAATTCCCCAGGTAATGAGAGCAGGAGGGATGTGACTGCAGACATCAGAAACCGCAGCTGAGTTTAGAGGAGGAAAGCAAAGTCAGAGGTAGGGTAGTGGGAGGTGGAGGAGAGCACACCAGAGGCATCACTAAGGTGATGAGAGGAGGGAGGGAGGTGGGGAAGGGAGGTCTGTGTAAACATGTGTAAGAGAGGAGGCAAAGAAGATGCCAAAGTTTACAGCCTGTCTTCTTGATCTATGCTGATGTGTTTATTTTGGGTTTCCTGTATATTTTATGTAAACAAAAAGAGGTCTCAGTGAAACTATACGATTCCTTCATTATGTTACTGTGGAAGGAAAACAATCCCGAAGGCCTTAATGGCTACATGCCTTATTACATGCGTATCCACAGAATGGGCTGGGAGAAGGAATGCATCTGGTGCCCATCAGAGAGAAAAGGCAACACCCAGAAGTCTAAACAGGAAAGAAGTTAATGTGTGTTGAAACGTTTGTGTTTACTTTCCAATCCATCAATTTAATCCCCCCAGTGATCTTGTTATTTATCACTTGAAACCTACTATAACACCTCATTAGAAAGCGAATTCTCCAGCTCCATTTATATCAGAGAGCACCATAATGAAGCCGATCGCCTTCAAACTATGAATCACCAACATTGAATTTAGGATACTGTGAACTGTAGGGATCTCAGTTTGAAGATAACGAGAACACACCAAAGGAACAAAGGGTTTTTTTTTTGTTTTTGAGACAGGGTCTGTCTCCCAGGCTGGAGTGCAGTGACACAATCTTGCCTCACCACAACATCTGCCTCCCAGACTCAGGCTGTCTTCCCACTTCAGCATCCCCAGTAGCTGGGACTACAGGCATAAGCCACCACACCTGGCTAATTTTTTTTTTTTTTTGTACTTTTTGTAGAAACAGGTTTTCACCATGTTGCCCAGGTTGGTCTTAAAACTCCTGGGCTCAAGTAATCCACCTGCCTTGGCTTCCCAAACGTGCTAGGATTACAGGCGTAAGCAACTGCGCCCAGCCAAGAACAAAGTTTTAAAAGCAAAGAAATAAATTTAAATGTTGGTTGTGTTGTATTATGCTGTGTTGTGTTAGAGAAGAGGTACTTAAAATCTGGCCTATATAAATGCAATTATCCAGGTAATTTATACCAAGTGAGTATAGAGAATTCCCATTACATAACATGTTATTTGTCATTTCACACTGTCATATACAGACACTGCTTAGGATCATCCAATCAATACTGCAGGAATTAATCGAAGAAGGACTGACTGCAAGAACAAGTGACAGAACACTGTAAATCATTTCATATTGCTGGGGAAATGCAGAGGGATTTAGATTACAGAAGCAAATTCAGGAAAACCTGTTTCAAAAAAAAATTAGGGTGTGGGTCAAAATTTCCACTTTATAATAAAGTTTGAGTCTACACTCATGCCCTGCAAGAGCCATGGAGCCAAGATGCTGACTCGGAGTGTACATTTTGTGGCAGACAGTGGTTGATGCCTGGTGTTCAAAGCTCTCCCTGCACACTGGTGGTCCACAGGCTGGTCTCTTTCAGCACTGATGTTTACAATAAGATGATGTTATGAATAAAGCATGCACTGATGACATGTAATTGAATTCAGGCATCAGCTTAGAGCAATCCTTCAGAAGCAGTGCCACTCTTTACATGAATTCTGTGGGGGTATTTCTGTGGTGACCAATGGCAGCAGATGGGGCCTGAGGGGAAGCTTTACAGGATTGAAAAGAAAAACAAATCTATTTCAACCTGAAACTCCAAGCTTTACAATGGACAACAATGGACACAAAAACTTGTCTCTTTTTCCACTAATCCCAACATCAAAACACAAGGAAGAGGGAGCTAATTATTAGAAGCTTCAGACATAACCACTTCCTAGCAATATTCTCACTTCAAAAATCCAAAAACAGCCTATTTTCCTCATCCTCTGTTCTCTAAACACCATCCTCAGTTAAACCCTTAGTCCCCTCAATTCCCTCTCCGCAAACAGACCTTCCTACTCCACAAATATTTCCTTTCATTCTTAAATTCTCCTCAACCTCCTCTATCTCTGCAAACAAGCCTCACCTGTCCACATATCCCCAAACCCAACTGCAAACACCCCCCTCCAAGCAAACAGCCCCAGGTCCTGTCTTCTTCCAATACCACTCCCAACCTCCCTACCGTTTCTGCAACTATCTGTAACCCTGGACCTTCCCACTGTCTCAGTATCTGTCTCCTTAGAACTTCCTCTTCTCCCACTCACTCATCCTGGTTTTCTAACCTCTGTTCCTTTAAACTCTTCCTCCACACACAGGATTTTATATCCCATGGCAGAGAGAGAAAAAAGCCTGTTTGTTAGTAGACATAGTCCCCTTATTGTTCTTTTTTGCAAATAAACACAGCAGCAAATGGATTCCTACTCCTCCTCCTTTACATCATGTTCTTTGTCACTCAAAGCCCTGCCTGTTTGAACAAAATAATTATTACCCACTAGATACATGTAGGTAGGTGGATAATCTCCAAGGAGGATGTTTACAGTTCTCAAAAAGATCCAAGAAAGCAGTTCCATGGGAAGAAATGTATTTTAATAGCAAAATAAGGACGCTTGTTTATTCTTTCAGACTGAACCTATTACAGCAGGGAGCTGTAAATCCTAATGTGTGTAGACATGCACATGCATACACACACTCACAGAGACAGACACACATGCTGTCCACATGCCTACAGTGACCTAAAACACACAAAGGCTTTTTGTGACTGCCAGTGGGGGCTCTTCAGAATTCAGACAACAAGGCACATCCTCAGAATTCACCAGGTGTTGGGAGTGATATGTGGCAAGGCTGGAGAGAAAGGTTGTGTTGTGTTTTATTGTGCTGTGTTATGTTAGAGAAGAGGAACTTAAAGTCTGGCCTATATAATTGCAATTATCCAGGTAATTTATACCAAGTAAGTATGGAGAATTCCCAAATTACACAACGTGTTACTTATCATTTCACACTGTCATATACAGACACTGCTTAGGTTCATCCAATCAATATAGCAAGAATTAATCGAAGAAGGACTGACTGCAACAGCAAGTGACAGAACATTGTAAATCATTTCATACTGTTGGGGAAATACAGAGGGATTTAGATTACAGAAGCAAATTCAGAAAAACTTGTTTCAAAAAAAAATTAGGGTGTGAGTCAAAATTTCCACTTTATAATAAAGTTTGAGTCTACACCCATGCCCTGCAAGAGCCACTGGACCAGAACGTGGATGTGACGTCTGAGGACACCAACTACACAGTTGCTTTCTTGGTTTTCTTTTTTTTTTTTCTCTTGAATTTTTACTGTATCATATTCTAAAGATATCTAAAAGAAGACCATTAAGGAAAGAACAAAAGATTCAAATGATGCTACAGGAGGGAAAGGGGGCCCAGAAGGAAGTGGACAGTGACGGGGATAATGAGAACATTAAGTGCAGATGGAAGAAGTTGGGGCACAAAATAAAACTTCCAGCTTCTTCCTGTCATAATAAAACAGTGTAACCCCAGGCTACCATTCCCTTCTGTTATCCCTAGCTGTACTGAAGTCTGAGCTCTGTCCAAAAAAAAAAAAAAAAAAAAAACAATTCCAGATGGTATTCAAAGGTTCCTAAAAGTAATCACAATCAACAGCAATAACCATATTTCAAAGAAGGATCTTCATCTCCTGTGAGCAGAGGCTACTTTTAAATCAGTCTACATTGTTTTATATTAGGAATTCTTAGAAATCTTATAGGTCTCTTAGTAAAGAGGGTAAACCATCAATCATAGGGATTTTTTGAAAAGTTTTGTGCTACTCCCCTGAGTAAGACTAGTCTGTAGGAACTTTAAAATATTCTTTAGACTCTGCAAGTAATTTGGCTGCATGTTCCCTGTGATAACTCTCTTCAGCCAGTGAGGAGGACAGTTTGGGGGAGGGCAGAAAGCAGAAGCAACCTCAATAAACTTTTGCATCATTAGTTTCCTCACACTTGCAAAATTCCTTACTTTTACATAAATCTTCAAGATGTGCTTTGTATTAACTAGACTCACATCTGTGTTAAAGCGGCTTTAGCAATACTTTAAAAAGAGACAATGTCAATAAGTATTGAAATATACGTGTATACACACACACACACACACACACATATTTATAAATTCAGCTCAACACAACTTAAAAGTATGCTATCTCTGATTACAAAAAATACAAGGCAGAAAATAATGTTTTTTTAAAAAAAACAGATGTAATTACCTAATTCTAAAATATGGAAAGTCCCCAGGGAGGCAGGGAAGACCCATGTTTTCAATAAGCAAATGGAACAGGGTAAAAAAAACCAAGAGGAAGAGAAAAGTATTCTCGATTAAAGAGATTGAGGGGACATGTCAATTAAATGTAATGTATGAACATGATTTTGGATCCTGTTTTGAACAATCCATCTATTTTTTAAAATGTACAGCTAGTGCTCGACTTACAACCACAATTGGTTCCGACAGACAGGTCGTAACACGATTTGGTCGTAAGTTGAGTTGGCTATATGCACGAGGAGATGGTAGTGCTGCCGGAAGCTGCTCTGCACTGTCGTACGCCCAGCTGGGCAACGTTTGCGCTGCCAGACGCGGAGCAGTCGTGGCTAGCGATTGTGGTCGTAAAGTCGAATGGTTGTAAGTTGCATAGGTCGTAAGTCGATCAATACCTGTATGAAGCTAGGCCAGCTGGCTCAGGCTCGTAATCCTAGCACTTCAGGAGGCCAAGGCATGAGGACTGTTTGAATACAGGAGTTTGAGACCAGCCTGACCAACAAAACGAGACCCCATCTCTACAGAAATTTTAAAACTTAGGAGGGTATGGTGGTACACATCTATAGTTCCAGCTATTCAGGAGATAGAAGCAGGGGCAGAGGGATCAGTTGTGCCCAGGTGGTCAAGGCTGCAGTGAGCCATGATCACACCACTGGACCCCACCTGGGTGACACACCAAGACCCTGTCATTTTTTTTTAAAAAAGTATAAACTCGGAGCAGTAGCTCCGGCCTGTAATTCCAGAACTTTCGAAGGCCGAGGCTGGCAGATCACTTGAGCCCATGACTTCGTGACCAGATTGGGCAATATGGCAAGACCCCATCTCTACAAAACATATAAAAATTAGCCAGGCATGGTGGCAAAACCCTGCAGCCCCAGCTACGGGGGAGGCTGAGGTGGGAGGATCGCTTGAGCAGGGGGGGCCAAGGCTGCAGTAAGCCAAGATTGTGCCACTCTACTCTAGCCTGGGTAACACAGTGAAACCCTGTGTCAGAAAAATATAAATTTAAATTTAAAAAAAGACGTATAAGACAATCAGAGAATTTGAGACTGGAAAATAAATGATAATGCTGTGGTTTTTTAAAAGTGTGATGATGATATATCGTAAAAATACTCTTAAGGGGAGTTATACTGTAAATTATTTATGAATGAAATACGATGATGTTTGGAATTTAACAATCCATGTTTTGGGGGAAAGTGAGGTTTACAAATGAAACAAGATTAGCACATGTAAATAACTGTTGAAGCTGGGTGATAGGTACATGAATCTTTGTTTATTATTTTATTATTCTTTTAGTGTATGTTTAAATTTTTGTGTAGTTTAATATTTTTCATAATATCTTTTTAAAAAACTACATGCATTCTGCAAGTCAACATCAACAAAAATCTATATACTGCCTTAAACATTATAGTAGCTGATTTTACAAAGAAGGTTGGAGTCATATCACTGGCTCCTAGCTGATTTTTTTTTTAAGTATAAAATACTAACCCTTTATCATACTGAATTAAGTTTCTAAAAGCTGATATATATATTTTTAAGTACCTGGAAGAAGTTTGAAAGCAAATATATTTTCAAGATAACAAGTAAGCAGCCATCACATTTAGGATATTTGCAAGATAACATTAGATGGGGTAGCTAAGTTTCACCACTGTGTGCCCAAATAATGATTTCTTCATAAAGTGGGCATGTAAAAGCATTCACAAAAACTGTCACACTCTCCACATCAAGAATTCCAGCCTCAATTAAAAAGTTAAAATACACACATACACATTCACACGGACACACAAACACACAAACCCCTTAGAAATTTACACTAAGGAAGAGACTGACATACTTTGTAGATTTTACAGTTCTGTTACTGCTTCTCTGCAAGTGGAGGAGCTCCTTAGGTTAGAAGTTATAAACCCATATTTTAGAGTTCTTCAGAAGATCCCAACCAAGTATCCTGACCAAGTCGCCCATAAAGCTGAAAGGGTCTTCCTTTATTATGTGATCACCCAGTGAGGTAGAGAATCATAAGATCACTAACTTGGAGGTCCTGAATATCTGTGTGTACTGTACTTCAGATATTCTTCTTGAAGCACAGGAATGCTACAGGAAAAAGCACCTTCTGATCTTTTGATCTCAAAGCTAATTTCAAGCAAGATAATTATCAACCTGGGATCACGTGTGGATAAAGAGGCTCTCTATGGACCCTGAAATCACCTCCGTGGACTTGAATTGGGTGCATGGGAGGGAAACTCTCCAATCTTCCCACCAGCCTGCCGTATCCCACACTACTGATCAAAATACGCCCCCTTGAGAGTAATAGTTTATTTTTCCAAAGTAGCATTCCCCAGACCTAAATACTTGCTGGAATTCCCATTCTCCAACCCAAGATTTATGAACTGGGAATAGTCAGAGTACAAGCAGGCTCACAAGAGGTGGAACAAACACAGGTCAATCATGTCTTCATGTTGGTAATGCTTTTCTCTTTAAATTAAAACTTGAGTGGGTATGGCTGGGCATGGTGGTCCATGCCTATAATTCCAATACTCTGGGAGGCTGAGGTGGGCGAATCACCTAAGGTCAGGAGTTTGAGACCAGCCTGGCCAACATGGCAAAACTCCATTGCTACTAAAAGTACAAAAATTAGCTGGGTGTGGTGACACACACCTGTAATCCCAGCTACTCAGGAGGCTGAGGCAGGAGAATCACTTGAACCTGTGAGGCAGAGGTTGCAGTGAGTCAAGATTGTGCCACTGCACTCCAGTCTGGGTGACAAAGCAAGACTCTGTCCCCTCTCCCCCAAAAAAAATTGAGCGGGAGCGTTTCTAAAATGCTGTAAAGTAAAAATAATAATGATGATAATATCATATCATCATTACTTAGCAGTTGATTATAAAGAATGAATATTACATGACACAATTTTTCCTTTCCATGCTATCTACCTTTTGACCACTTATTGCTTAGAAGAAGGGAAAGAACTTGAAGAAGTAGAGACAAATAAACAATCAACTATGTTTAATTTAATTTTAATCAATGCTGTTTTTTTTTTTTTATACCTCTGGTCAAAAGATCTAATAAAGGAATTGGTTACATTAGGATGTTATTTTTATTATAATGGCCAATCTAGTAGAAAGAACGCTGGATAGGATGCCAGGGAAGTGAGTCAGAAGATCCATCCTAGTTCTGGTTCTGCTAACAGAACTAAGATCTGGAGGACATCAATTTGCCCATCTTCATTTTGTTGTAGCAGAAGTTTCCCCATATTTAAAATGGTGAGGGTGCACTACGTGTTCTTTCTGTTCCAACTTTCTAGACTCCCACAGATACTGGTTAAATAACACAGGGGTGCTCATTATATGATGCAGGAAACGGAAATGACCACAGAACAGAAACAGATTTAGTGATAAGGTGGCAGCTACCTAACTGGGAAAAGATTTCACCGGCACTGTTGCCCATGACATTCCAAAGGCATGGTAAATTGTTTCAGCATAACATAGTGGGAAAAGGCCTGGTCAGAGTTATGTTAATGCAATATAATATGGGCATTTGATTCAGCATGATGTGTAAGAAAGGTTTTGTCTGCTTTCCCATGGCTTGCAGTTTCCTTAATAAATCTTAAACTGTTTTAGAAAAGCTAATTCTGCAATGACGTAAGCAGTGAGGCAGCCAGACATCTCTTCTCAGTTCCCTCTGAATATCTCTTGGCTGTGAAGCGCTATTCACATTGGGTCTGCACTGGTTAAAAGAATGTAGGAACTGGGTTTCCTCTGCTTTCATCTTTCTTTGTTTTAGCAGTAGGGTGGTCAAGAAACTAATCTTGGAAAACTCTTGCAATCTTTAACTTTTTTGCTATTTCACAGGCTAATTCCATGAGCATACTGCCATCTAGGGCAGTCACATGCAAAGTGCAAACAAAACATTCTAAGATGATCAACACCAATTCCCACTGAATTAGCAGCAAGACTCAGAAAAAGCTGACCTGGCTTAAAGCCAACAATAAATATTGGCATACACAATATTTTGATTCCTTTTAATTTGTAAAGCAAGGAAAAGTACTTCATCTAATAAAATCAACCTAACACACTAAAAAAGTATCTCCTGTAAAAATCCTCTCAAAACCTTTTTGTTTTCCTGTTACTCTATATCTTATTAATCTGTTTCTTTGTATAGCAAGTATCTGCAACCTCCAGCTTTCCCACACATCAATCAAATGATTTTTACACTTGGGTTTCTCTTATTGACCACTAGCTGCTACAGACAACAATCTTGCCTTTAAAGCAGATATAGCACAAAGCTACTTTTCTGCAATGTCTAAGAAACCTCCTTAAACATCATAAAAACAACTGCGTGCAAATTAACTCCTGGAAGGTTCAAATTCCTGGATGAACACAGAGATAAGTTCTGCCTTTACTAAATGTTTACTTTGAAGGGATTTAAAAACCTGAGCTACAATTTTGGTTTTATTTATTTTCAAAAGACAAGTTACATTAATCAAGTCCCAATAAATATTTCTAGCCAACAATTATTATTTTTTTTAAAGTTATTCATGTTTCCTCTCCCATCATCTGAAAAACAGTAACAAGAATGGCCAGATGAAAGGTGATAATGAAAAGACTGCTACACCCCTTTCACGTAGTACCTGCAGGAGGGCAGATCCCTTAAAAGGGCCATCACTCCTGAGTCATTTCTAAATATATTACTATGTACTTGGCTTTGAGGTGTACCCTTTGGCTAGCTGTCAAAATGATAAGAAACTATCTTAACACCTTTCAGAGGTTTTACATCTCCCAGCAAAGGCATACTAAAAACTTTCCTATATGGCCAGAACCTGTCAGATTTGACTATTAGATAAAATGACTACCAGGACCACTCGGCAAACAGAACCAGAATCCATAATCATGAGCGTAATGGCTAACCACAGCAATGTAAACAAGAGAGTACACACGTTTGTATTTAAGCAGGCTATGGTGTACAGCTTTTCTGATCATCAAAAACTCATTGAGATAACTCTTTTCTACAAACAGATCCATTCACAAATACCATGCTTTTTAAACTCTCCCAAGCAATTAACAATAACTTTCTTTACCATCATTTTCTTTCCCATTAGGTAAACAGACGGAATGGTGGAGACTGTGGGTGCAGAAGTGCGACAGAACAGGTGGTTTGCAGATTCTGCTGCTATCTAACCCAGTGAGTTGGCTGGGGGAAAAAAATTTATATAAGACAATTTCTAAGGTTCCTTTTACCTCCAAAATTATTTTGTCCTATCAGCTCAAAAAAGAGTTAAATCTCAATTGTCTTCTGATTCTTAATCCTTGTTCTATGCAATTGAATTTATATTAGATATCCCCTCATCAGCTTATTAATTTCTCCCACAATTTCCCCCAACACTTGCTCATTTCCACATATGCCAGGTGTCTTTTTTTCTTCCATACTCAGGAGGCCTCTTTCATTCTCCCTTCTGTCCAGGCCAGCCATATCCATTCATGTACTCTACTCTTAACAGATAAGACAGGGAGGGACAGAAAATCTCAAACATTCTGTTTTGTACCTGGATTCAAAAGCAACATCTGCTATGTCTGTAGAACCATCTGTTGCCCACTTTGCCATGGAAAGGATGGTGTAGGCATCACAAGTGGAGTGTCACAGTCATATAATGGAATTACCTCTTTCTCGGAGTGGGGCACCCAGGCGTATGCTCTGCAGTCTCCATGGCTAATGCTGCCCCTCCCCCATTGAAGCATTTATTTATTTTCTCACAGGGAATGGTGCTTTTAAACTCTCACAAAGGGTCAGGTCCAGCGTTTTTTGTTTTTGGTTCCCATTCTCCTGAATCTCTATTTAAAAAATTTTAACTTCTGGGTTGTACCTAGAACTCTGTCTGCCCACCCTTTGCTCACTTGAGGCCTTGTGAGGCATAAAGCTCTGAGTGTTTTTACATTTATAAAATGAAGGGGTAGAAATCAATGATCTCTGAGGCTCCCTGGTGCTCTAACGCTCCAAAATCCCATGACTTCAATCCAACTCAAAGTTGTCAATGAACACAAGTTCCTAGACCTCTATGGTATATTAAGGTTCTTAATGGGAAGGACAAAAGAATCTGCTGCATACAAATTTGCTTCTGTGATAAAGGCCTCTTGTTTAACACAGTTAAACAAGCTTCTTGAGGATCCAAATTAGATTAAGATCCCTGATCTTGTTAACATGCTCCCCCAGGCAATACTCCAGCACAGGGCTTGCAGCATCACTGTTTTTGTGTCCTGTGTGTGGCAGGACGCTTAACCGCATCCCAGGCCTCTACCAGCTCTGTGCCAGTAGCAATGTCCTCCGGCCAGTTGTCACAACAAAAACACATTACCAGTATCTCCCAGGGGCCAAAATCCCCGCTCCCATTGAGAACCACAGCTCTAATGTATGTCAGGACTTTTAAGATAAAACACATCACTTAGGTGTTTTTGTTTCAAAAGAGTGACATTTACACAATTAACAATTAAGTACACCAAGACGTAACAGATTTACATGGCACAGGTACTCCACCTAGAAGATGTACAGAGCCACTGTCTATGCCATGCACAGGCCCATAGCACTGCCTCCAGGCTGAGGGTTGAAAATTAGCTTATAAAGCCACAATCTTAATTACTCTTTTAAAAATACTTAAAAGGAGGCCTAGTGTGGTGGCTCATGCATGTAATTCCAGCACTTTGGGAGGCCAAGGCAGCTGGATCACCTGCAGTCAAGAGTTTGAGACCAGCCTGGCCAACATGGCAAAACCATACCACTACTAAAGATACAAAAATTAGCCAGGCGTGGTGGCAGGCGCCTGTAATCCCAGCTACTCGGGAGGCTGAGGCAGAAGAATGGCTTGAACCAAGGAGGCAGAAGTTGCAGTAAGCTGAGGTACTTCTCCAATACACTCCACGGTCAACCCTTCCTTATACACCTCAAAATGGAGCTTTGAAGAAAACAGCAAAAACTAGAGGTTGGTTAATCACTTTGGCTTATTTTTCCCTCTCTGGCACACACATACAAACACACATGGCAAATAAATGTTTCTGGAAAGGTAGCTAACAAATTTCAGCTTGGTCAAAGTTCTTGAAGATAGGAGTGAGCAAGTTCTTAGTCTAACTTCCTGAGTATCTTTTCCTCCCCATTTCAAACAGGGATGCAGGCGATATCCGTGACAGTCGATCTCAACACCAGAACAGCAGCAGCTGCCAGCTGCATGAAACAGACTGAGGCCTGCAAATTGACTGAAAGGATGACTACTCTTAACCAGACATCTCATTTTTCCATTTGTGAGAGAGGCTGAGATCTGCAAACCGCTGGGTCTCAAGAGGTGAAAGAAGGCTACATTAGCCAATACATTAGCCAACTAAGAGCAAAAACTCAACTCTTCCTTGCTATTAAAGGATTTGCCAGTTATAACTGGTTAGGAGACTTTACAGAGTTTCTTAAGTATATGTAATGTTTAATTTTCCCCATTAAACGTTTAAGAGGCAAAAAAAAAAAAAAATCCTTTTAAATAACTAAGCAGAGGATATGAAAGGGAAGCCAAGAATAGACACGACTGTTACTTTTCAAAGAACCTTAGCTCTTTATTCAAACAAATATTTACACAATTGAAGGCCACAGCAAGAGAGATATAGCCATTCTGTTAAAATAGTGGGCAACTCTAACGGTTTATTTATCCCAAATCCGACTGTCCTGTTGCTATCCTACCAGGAACCAAGAATTCACGTGTTCACAGGGCAAAAGTTTAACCTTCTGAAATTATGGACTTCATTTAGACCTCTCCCAGCCGAATTCAGACGTCAGAATCGCAGAGATACATCTCGAATGCCCAAATTAAACCAAAGAAGGAAGCTTAAAATTGCACGTCCAATACTTGAAAATCTACATCTGTAACTTACACGTTCATATTATGAAGGAATATGTGGCTGACAAATATTTACACTAAAGACTCCACATTTTTATGCCTCGTCTAGTTCCACTCCCAGCTGTGCCTGCCTATGACTAGCTGTGCATTCTAGAGCTCTTGAGAGTTACTTCAGAGCTGCAGGATAAAGATTTCTAGGGAAGAGGGCAGGGCCAGGCGCCCGGAGGATTTCCAGACAAGGGATAGTTTACCATCAGAAAAAGCTGCGGGCGTCGCTCCCTCTTTTACATAAGAAAGGTAAATGAGGAACTGCGAAGCAGTTTGACTTCCCAAGCTCTTTCAGACAGGAAACCCCAACCCTGGGAGGGACAGCCTGTCAGCCTTTTAATTTCCTGGTGGTGGCGGGAGTCAGCCAGGTCCTCGGCTCTTTAATAAGTGATGACTGCTAGGGCCAAGTTATTAAATGAACCAGCAAACAATTCAGCTGCGCCTCCGCCGCGCAGGGCGCTTGCGAAACAGAGGGTTAAAATACTCCCCAAGCCTTCCAGCTGCTATCTCTAGGGGTGCGGAGACCGCCACACTATAAACTTTCGGGGGGGGGGGCGGCGGCTCAAAGGCCGAATCGGAATCAAGCTCTAGGCGGTTAAAGCTCGTGAGGTTCACTGTTGAAAGAAAGTGAACTAGAAGCGCAGCTAGGCAGAGATTTGCGGGGAGGGGTCTTCTCTGAATCCGGCGCCCCACACCATCCAGCAGCGGACCTTCTCTTTCTTGGGGAGCTATCGCAAGGATCCCCATCCCTCTCTCCATGTGCATTCCAGAGTTGCTGGATAAAGTTGTCCCCGGTTCCCCCACATCCTGCCTGTTTCCTACAATCACTCTGGAAACATCTCCCCTACCCAGACACTCCCTCCCCGGGATCCCCTCAATCAGCCCCGCGAGAGTCATGCACAACGGGGTTCAGGCGCCCACACAGCTGCGCAGCCTGGGCACCGCCGACCCCAGCCCGGACTTTTGTCCCTACAGCCGGTAAAGAAGCAAAGAAACTCTGCGCCCCCGGAGCCCACTCACCGTCTCATCTTTCCTCCCAGCCGCCGCTCTCCGCTGGCGCCGCCGCCCCAGCGCCTGGCCCTTGCCCCCGCCCACCCTTTCTCCTCCGTGCGCCCGCCGGCCACTCCAGGCTCGCGGTGCGCAGTCAGCGCGCCCCTCCTCGGCCCGTGCAGCTACTGCCTCCTCTCCGCCCCCAATCCTGCGCCGCGCAACCGGCGGCAACCAACTCGGCCGCGGGGGAGGCAGCGTCCCTGGGGCGCCCTCCTGTCACACGGAGTGGGCGCCACCCTCTCCTCCTGGGCGACTGCCGCCGCCTCCTCACCTGGCCATCGGTGCGGCCCGCTTTCGGCGGCGAGAGAAAGCCGAGCTCTTGCGCCACGCCACACCGTCGGGCCCCCCTCGGGCGGCAGTGGTGGGCTCCGCGCGGCTGGGTCCCGCACCCCCGAACCCCTTTTTAACCACCGCGGCGGACACCCAGGGAGTTAGAGCAACGAAGTTGGTGACCTACCCCGCTCCCAGGCAGTTTGCTGTTGGAGCTTTCACCGCTGCTGGAAGGGCCTGGCTGTTTGCCCCATCACTGGGCGCCTGCTTCTCAAAGCTACGTTCACAGCAGCGCAGTAGGGACTGTAGTGCCAGGCTTTTTTTATGAGCCGAAAGAAGGGCGGGAGGGTTTACGTCCTCGGGTGATGATTTCCTCCCGGGACAGCAAAGTATCTACTGGGAAACTCCAGGTGACCGCACCTTCTTCTGACAGTTCGCCCCGGGCAAGTTTACCAGATGCGTCAGAAAGCAGGTTTGCAAAACCCTTGGAGAACGGCTTCAGCTAAGGACTGGGGTCAGAGGCATTTTAAACTCGTTTATTCTGATTTCCTTGCAATCATACTGTTGAAAGTTTTAATATTTTTCCACATATTTTTCTGAGTTGCTATAACCAATGAAAACAATGCTGATGTAGACCTCGACCAGCCAATGCTTTATTGGAAGTCAACGAATGAGACCGAGGGTGGCTCATAATCGATCTCGGCACGCAGGAATGTGAACCTCTTCCAAGGTCTGGGTGAGTCTCTAGAGTTAGAGATAAAGGACATTGGCCCTTGAGGATCTCACACCAGCAAAGAAGAGCACCACGAAGTGGAAACTACTTATAATCGTTGTGGCTTTGGGCAAGCTGTTGTAGCTCCCAGCAACAATTTCTTCACCTAGAGTGCAGCAATAAATGATACTGATGCTTCATGGCAGCTAATAAGCTTCTGAATAATATATGCAAAGTACCTGGCATCATGAGCAGAATTCAGTAGTCACTGAAGAAATAGCTTAGTTAATGCACTTTTCATATGTGCAAGTAAAAGTTTGACTTCTAATTTTAGGGAGCGAGAGCCTCGCCTATGGAATGCTTTTTTTTAATTTTTTTTTTTTTCATTATACTTTAAGTTCTGGGATACATGTGCAGAACATGCAGGTTTGTTATATAGGTATACATGTGCTATGGTGGTTTGCTGTACTCAACGACCTGTCATCTAGGTTTTAAGCCCCGCATGCATTAGGTATTTGTCCTAATGCCCTAATGTCCTCCTTGCCCCCCCATCCCCTGACAGGCCCCTGGGTATGATGTTCCCCTCCCTGTGTCCATGTGTTCTCAGTGTTCAGCTCCCACTTATGAGAGAGAACATGCAGTGTTTGGTTTTCTGTTCCTCTTTAGTTTGCTGAGAATGATGATTTCCAGCTTCATCCATGTCCCTGCAAAAGACATGAACTCATTCTTTTTTACAGCTGCATAGTATTCCATGGTGTATATGTACCACATTTTCTTTATCCAGTCCATCATTGATGGGCATTTGGGTTGGTTCCAAGTCTTTGCTATTGTAAATAGTGCTACAATAAACATACATGTGCATGTGTCTTTATAGTAGAATGATTTATAATCCTTTGCGTATATACCTAGTAATGGGATTGTTGGGTCAAATGGTGTTTCTGGTTCTAGATCCTTGAGGAATCGCCACACTGTCTTCCACAATGGTTGAACTAACTTACATTCCCACCAATGGTGTAAAAGCATTCCTGTTTCTCCAGCATCTGTTGTTTCCTGACTTTTAATGATCACCATTCTAACTGGCATGAGATGATATCTCATTATGGTTTTGACTTGCGTTTCTCTAAATGACTGGTGATGATGAACTTTTTTTCATATGTTAGGAATGCCTGGTTTTTTAGAGGAATTTTTTTTTCCCTGTCCTGTTTGCCCTACAGAAGTCTACACTGATCAGTCCAACAGTTAAACAGTTAAGTGCTCCAGCAATTTTCTTTTCTCACCCACATCATCCATTTCTTCCTTTTTTTCGGATCATCCCCATGTATTTCCTCCACCTTGGAATTTTTTTTTTTTTTTTTTTTTTTTTTTTTTTTTTTTTTTTTTTTTTTTTTTTTTTTTTTTTTTTTTTTTTTTTTTTTGAGACAGGTTCTCGCTTTGTCACCCAGGCTGGGGTGCAGTGGTGCAATCGCAGCTCACTGCAGCCTCAACCTCCTGGGCTCAAGCAGTCCTCCCATTTCAGCCTCCTGAATAGCTGGGACTATAGATGCAGACCCATGCCCAGCTAATTTTGATTTTTTTTTTTTTTTGCAGAGGTAGGGTTTCACCACATTGCCCAGACTGTTCTTGAACTCCTGGGCTCAAGCCATCTGCCCACCTCAGCCTCCCTAAGTGTCGGAGTGACAGGTGTGAGCCACTGTGCCTGACTGCCTACTTCCCTTTTATCACTCACTTAGCTCCTGCCACAGTGGCCTCCTCGATATTCCTAGACTAGACTCCTGGGTAAATATGTTCTATCTCAGGGCCTTTGTCCTAATTGCCCTCTCTGCCTAGAATTCCCTCCTCCCAAGTTCCTGCGGGGCTCACTCATTCACTTCCTTCAAGACACTGCTCAATGCCACTGTGATGCTCAGGCCTACTCCGACCACTCTACTTATAAAATGTGTTTTCCATACCACTAAAATTTATTTTTTGACAAAGTCACTACATTCTATCATATTGAAAAATGTACTTTTAAAATTGTTTATTGTCTGTCTCTCCTCACTAGAATGTAAGTGCCAGGCAGGCAGGCAGAGAGTTTTGCCTGTTCTCTCCAGTGCTATATCCCTAGTGTGCCTCGAAGGATGCCTGGCATGTAGATGGTGCTCAAGAAGAAATGATGGCTTTGACCCAAAGCACTGTGGCTGCAAACATTTCCTTGCCTAGAGCAATGCCAGAAATACACTTGAGTATACAGACATCTTAGAGACAGCTTTTCTCCCTTTAGAAGGTCTAAGGAGAATGTGCACTAACACAGCACATTTAGAATGGCCATAATTAGATTGCTAATATTTATGTCTAAGAAAAAATTAGCTAACATTTTTTGAGAGCAACAATTACTATTATATACGTATCTGGCGTTCTTCCAAATATAGGACAGTATTAGTTGATGCAACAGCCCTATGAGATAAATACTGTTACCTCTCCCATTTTATAAGTGAAAATAAAGAAGTACAGAGATGTCAGGTAATAAGTTGGTAGAGGCAGAATTTGAGCACTTGTTCTTGAGTTCATTGTCTTTAATGCTACCTTCTACCTCTTTTCTAAGTATGAATGTTGCTAGGGACATTTCTGTATAATGAATAATTCCTAATTACTAGACAAAAAGTAATCCTCACTGGCCTCCCTTCACTGCCTTGTTTTATCCGCTGCCATCTCTGTCTCTTACTACAGCCAAGCTCTTAGAAGACAAAGGGGGTCATTTTATTTATATTTGTATGAATCATACTCCAAGACTTAACACATGGAAGGAACTCAGAAAGTATTCATTAATGTGATTTTTCAAGTGACTAAACCCAGCAAAGCTTCCCACTCCTGATGAGTTAGAGTTGTTTTCAATAGCTCTCATAATGCCATAGCAGCCTGAAGATAGACGAGACCACCCTGAAGTTTCAAGTGCTAAATTGGATCAATGCAGTCCAGGCTCAGTGGCTCACACCTGTAATCCCAGCACTTTGGGAGGCCAAGTTGGCAGGATGGCTTGAGACCAGAAGTTCCAAACCAGCCTGGCCAACATGGCAAAACCCTGTCTCTACTAAAAATACAAAATATTAGCCTGGTGTGGTGGTGCACTGTCTGTAGTCCCAGCTACTCGGGAGGCCGAGGTGGGAGAATCACCTGAGAATTCGAGGCCGCAGTGAGCCATGATCACTGCACTCCAGTCTGGGTGACAGAGACCTTGTCTCAAAAAAAAAAAAAAAAAAAAAAGATAAACGCAGACCCCAACATCTAAAAATATATAGAAGGCTGGCTGGATGTGGTGGCTCATGCCTGTAATCCCAGCACTTTGTGAGGCAGAGGCAGGTGGATCACCTGAGGTGGGGAGTACAAGACAAGCCTGACCAACATGGAGTAACCCTGTGTCTACTAAAAATACAGAATTAGCCGGGCTTGGTGGCATGCACCTGTAGTCCCAGCTATTTGGGAGGCTGAGGCAGGAGAATCGCTTGAACCCAGGCAGCAGAAGATGCTGTGAGCCAAGAATGCGCCATTGCACTCCAGCCTGGGCAACAAGAGTGAAACTCCATTTCAAAAAAAAAAAAAAAAAAATGTATATATATATATATATATATATATGGCACTTAATAAAGTACAACTGTTAAAAAGATAGAATAAAAAGAAACAAAAAATAAAAATAAAGTACAACTGTTATCGTTATTATTATTACTAGACTTTCTTTTAGTTATGGTGATGTTTTTAAAAAATAGAAAGAAATGTCTTTCTACTTTTTCCATTTCCTGGGTTCTTTACAATAAAGTTTTCTATTTAATCACAGACCAGAGTCCTGCCTGCCTCTCTGCCTTCCCTCATCACTAGGGATATTGTGGTAAACTAAACAGCAGACCTTCCTTGTTTGCCTCTCCAGCATCTATAGCGGTTACGGTACCTGATCTTGCTTTTCTATATCCTTCACCCTCTCAGGTGGGGAACTGTAAAGTGCTGCACGGTACGGAGGCTCAGGCAACTCTGTCTTGGATGCTAATCTGCCATGCTGACTTTTTTTTTTTTTTCTGTTTAATTTCATAGAAGATTACATGTTGACTTCTGATTAACCTGAATTCTGGGAATTACTTTAAGATTTGTACTTTTATCTACTGTTACCTTAAATCCTGCCCTTGGGTCAAAACAACCTTGACCATAAATCCTGCCCATAGGGAGATTCACATAGCATTCTTGCCTCTACCGGAGGGATCAACTTCAATTCTCCTACACGTTCTTTTCCTTTGGTTTATGTTTCTTCACTCTGAGGGTGACAGCATGGAGATGCACCATCTCTTCTCACAGCTGCTGGGGACATGGCTTCTGTTCATAAGTCTCTATTAAATGTTTCCTTCCGAGAAACTAGATTTGTGAGCCTCTTTCTTTGGCCTTTCAGCTTCTGTGATCTTTGGGAGTAGGTTTGTACACACCTGCTCACCTTGAAACACATGCAGTGATATTATGAATTATTTATGTTATTCCATTTGGAATTATTTTTGCTATTGTTCCCTTTTATTAGAAAAGATTGGTTGGATTTGATTAACTTTTTATGTTCTGAATCTGGATGTTTGTTCGTTTCTCTGCAACGATAGCCTAACAAATCTTTATAGCTATTAAGTCATTTCAGCCTCACAGCAGTTTAACTCATGGATCAATTGTTTGTATTGACGTTCTCTTTAATATTATGATGATTTAATGCATCACGAAGTTTCTACTTGCAGAATGCAGTGGAAAAATCATTGACTGTGAAGTCAAGCAGAACTGGGTTTTAAGCCCTGACTGAGCCCCTTTATTAGTTGACATGGTTTGGCTCTGTGTCCTGACCCAGATCTCACCTGGGATTGTAATTCCCATAATACCCAAGTGTTAAGGGTGGGACCAGGTGGAGGTCATTGGATCTTGGGGCCAGTTTCCTTCATGGTGTTCTCGGGATAGTGAGGTCTCACGAGATCCGATGGTTTTATAAGCAGGGTGGGACCAGGTGGAGGTCATTGGATCTTGGGGGCAGTTTCCTTCTTTGGTGTTCTCGGGACAGTAAGTTCTCACGAGATCTGATGGTTTTATAAGCATCTAGCATTTCCCCTGCTTGCTTTCATGCTAGCCTGCTGCCTTGCAAAGAAGGTGTCTGCTTCTCCTTTGCCTTTTGCCACGATTATAAGTTTCCCGAGGCCTCTTCAGCAATGTGGAACTGTGAGTCAATTAAATTTCTTTCCTTTGTAAATTACCCAGTTGCAGGTATTTCTTTATAGCAGTGTGAGAACAGACTAATACACTAGCCAAATACGTTGAGTGCATTATTTACCTTCATTGAGAAACAAACTTGTATTCTGAAAACTAAAAACTCATATATTATGAACAAGTGTGTTAATGTAGGTACCATTCCTTGTACGGGATAGATAGCACAAAGAAAAGGCTCAGCAGAGTAGTTTCCAACCACATTTGCCCTTCTGGAAATATTGATAATGATGTTGACCATTGTGTTGTACACTGATTGTCCTATATAAGTTCAGTTCCACATTACACACTCTTTTTAGAATTTAGTGCTTGGATAAATTTTCTCTCTTAAAAAAAATGAATGTACTTTCATTTCTTAGAAAAGCCATCTTCATCTATTTTCACATTGGATTTGCAACTGTTGTTGAGGAGAACTATGTAAGCCAGTGTTTCTCTTTGTATCCTCGTTGCCAGGAAGTCCAGCATCAAGCTTACCATTAAATTTTTGTATAATGGTACTAAAGGCTTTGCTTCCCTCTCCCTTTTAAAATGTGGTTGATGTATTTTTATTCCAATAACCTTATTGAATATTTAGTTTTTACTATATATTTTCTAATATATATTTAAATATATAAACATTATTAAAGTTAACATCAGAAAATTAAAACTAAAGTGGAAATCATTTTAACCTCCTAGAGGCATAACATGGCAAATACCTCATTTTTGTCTCCTCAGTAAGTTTAATGATTATCCCCATGTGCTGCTTTATCTTTAAACAATTACAAGGTAGGTTTTCTAATTATGAGAAAAATCCAAATCTGTTTGGAACATCTGATTAATTTCTGCATCAAACGTTCTCTTTCTGCGCTCCTCCCCCTGCAGTCTTTTCTGTGAGTTTGTATTGTAACCAGGCAGGAAAAGGATGCATCGTGTTTGTGTGTGTGTGTGTGTGTGTGTGTCTTTGTGTGTCTTTCTTTCAGATTAACCTAACCCCGCTGTGTTCATCTGGCTCACTTTTCTTATCACTTGAGGACCCTGAATTAGTCTACTTTGCCAGCGTAGTGAGCTTAAAACAATGAGTTTCTCTGTATCTTATCTGCTTATCATGGAAAAAAAAATACCTTATCAGCAGTACTCCTGGATATTGAAGAGAACTCAGCTTCTCTTCTCTCTATTGGTTTGTTTCTCCTTTGATCTGACTTTCATTATCCCTCCAGTTATCTCATACCTTGATTTCAAATTTGTCCTTAATATTATACATAAAGATAATTATGTATAAGGATAATTATATATAAAGATTATTATAATTATAATGTTTACATTCAACATAATTATATATATATGTGTGTGTGTATATATATATATATATATATATATAGAGAGAGAGAGAGAGAGAGAGAGAGAATGCCATCTTGGGCAGGGATAGATGTCCAAATTGTTGTGTCAGATATACACAGACTTCAGCACAAGAGAGAATTCTGACAACTCAGAGCAGGGGCCAGGCGTCAGAACAGGAGGAATGTTAAAACAAAGGCAAATTTACTAAGCATTTACTGTGTTCTATATTGCCTAGTATATAACTGTAATGTAATAATGTAATGTATACTAAAAAAACAATGATACAGAAGAGTTCAGGTGAAGGAGTATCTGTGCTCAGTCCACCAGGGAAGACAGCATATGTGAGTTTCATAT
>NW_016107516.1:2096530-2098758 GCF_001604975.1 Cebus imitator
TTTCATATAGGAAAAAAAAAAAAAAAAAAAAAAAGCTGGAGAGCCTTCTAGGCAAAGGAAAGAGCACGAGCAATGCAGGAGGACGGTAAAGCCAAGGAAGGTTTGGGAAGGAGCGACTAATACAGCCGCCTGGGCTGCCCTGGGCTGCGGAGGGAGGCGTAGGAGATAAGACCTAGGGCCCTGGGGCCAGATCTGAAGAAAGGGGAAAGATGAGGCTTTGACTTTTAGGCCTCACATCGAATACCATTTTAATTATGTCATTTCCTTGCTCCAAACTTGACTGGCTCCTTGTTGCCGGACAAATACAGGAAGAGCCAGCGGCTGTGTAGGAAGTGGAATAACATGATTATGTAGGGACAGGGTAAAAAAGAAATATGAGCTCCAGCCACGACATTTAAAGACTCCAATAAAGCCCTCCTCTACTTCCCGTATTAAAAAAGGTGTCAGTCCCAAGTCAAGGCTGCTCAACTGAGTATTCATTAGGGCCACAGTTAAGATATTACATCTCTCCATCCACTCCTGACTGTGCTTCTTCTTTTTCAGAGTTACGCTAAATCTGTAGTCACAGATCCTAAAATGCTCACAGAAATGTACATGAACAGGCCCCTTTCGGCTGCTGGATCACGGATGGGCTAGAAATTCAGTGACAGTATTCTGATTAACTGGCTGTGTCTGCAGGGGCTCAGAGCTAGTTGCCGGACCATTTTTAATGTTTCACTTGATGGGGACAATTTCATTGCTTCTCTCAGGAGAATCGCAAAGAACGCTAGTAAAAACATGATGATATAGCACTCAACTCTGACTGGAGATTTAGTGTTAGTGCTCAATAAATGGTTGTTTGAAGCATTTATTTCTGAGATACAGATGGTGATGTTATGACTAGTATAGTTTCTTTCTTTCTCTATGTATTTAAAGATGAGATCCTGTACTGTTGCCCAGGCTGGAGCACAGTGACGTAACCATAGATCATTGTAATTTGAAACCTGGACTCAAGCCATCCTCGTGCCTCAGCCTCCCAAGTAACTAGGACTACAAGTGCATGCCACCACACCCAGATTTTACAGTTTTTTGTAAAAATGGGGTTTTGCTACGTTGCCCAGGCTGGTCTTAAGCTCCTGGGCTCAAGTGATCCTCCTCCTTCATCTTAGGTTATTTTAGTCTCATTTGAATTTATGACTATCCTCAACCAAGAATTTATTTTTAAATTTTTTAAAATTTCAATAACTTTTTGGGTACAAGTAGTTTTTTTTTTTTTTTTACATGTTTTTTTTTAACATGTTTTGTTTCAACAGCTTTTGAGGTACAAGTGGTTTCTTGTTACACGGATGAATTGTATAGTGGTGAATTCTGATATGCACCCATCATCCGAGCAGTGTACATTTTACCTAATGTGTAGTTTTTTAAATCTCTAGCCTCACTCCCACCTTCTCCCTTCCAGTCTCTGAAGTGCATTATGTCGCTCTGTATACCTCTGTGTACCCATAGCTTAGCTCCCACTTATAAGTGAGAACATAAGGTTTTTGGTTTTCCACTCCTGTTACTTCACTTAGAACAGTGGCATCCAGCTCCACCTAAGTTGCTGCAAAAGCCATTATTTCATGCCTTTTAATGGCTGAATAGTATTCCATGGTGTGTATATACCATGTTTTCTTTATCCACTCATTAGCTGATAGGCACTTAGGTTGGTTTCACATCTTTGCAATTGTGAATTGCTCTGCAATAAAATACATGTATGTCTATTTTGTATAATGAGAAGAACCAAGAATTTCTAAGTTACGAATATTTCTAAAGAAGATCATCAAAATTCATTCATTGTGCTGTTCAAGTGGAAAACAAAAGCAGCTCTATTTAAAAGGCCATTCTCTTACTGATGATTTCCAGAGGTTGATTCCTAAAGTATTAGTATTATGTTTACAAGCTTGACATAAGAAAAATGTTCAGAACTTTGGCCTTGCACAGTGGCTCATGCCTGGAATCCCAGCACTTGGGGAGGTCAAGATGGAAGGATCATTTGAGCCCAGGAGTTTGAGACCAGGATAGGCAATATAGCAAAACCCTTTCTCTAAAAAAATATTTTTTCAGTTAGCCAGGGATGGTGTCATGGGCCTGTAGTCCTACCTACTCTGGAGACTGAGGCAGGAGGATCACTTGAGCCCAGGAATTCAAGGTTGCAGTGAGCTGTGAGTGCATCACTGCCTTCCAGCCTAGGCAAAGGAGTGAGAACCTAT
>NW_016107516.1:2099393-2113672 GCF_001604975.1 Cebus imitator
CACAAATCCCAGATAAGGTCTGAGACCTCTCAGCAACTGGAGTGCTGGTTGTGGGGAAGGAGCACCAAAGCACTTAGCTTTTCACTCCTCTAGTCTGCTGAGCATTGATGAGCAATGTAATCAAGACAAGCTGTGATGTGGTTTATTGTTTTCCTGTTGGAAAAGCTACTTTTGTCCTGCAGAAGTTATCAAAGTGACTATCCAGGTGGAAAATTCCTTGCACAGGCAATTTGAAGGATCCCTAGTGGCAGGGGGCAACATTACCCTTGATGAATAAGTCATTAGTAATTAGTCCTCAAAAGAAAGTTTTTATCTCTCATGGGCTGTTAACATTTCATGATAGATTCTCAATTACTTTGTTGAATGCTTTGATCCCACTATAAATATCAGTCCCTGGTGTTTCATTCCAACTTCCACAATCCTCAGTGCAGGAAAGAGGGAAGGTTTAGGAATGCACACGGGTGAAGGTGAGGATCACACCCGGTCTACCTAGGTAGGGTTATCCTTTGGGCAAGGCAGACTCAACATGTCCTAATCATTACATCATTATCACCTCCCTCACATGCACCCCTGAGCCCTCCTTCTTAATTGTAGTCTACAATTAAGTAAAGGACACCCTCCTAGATCCAGTCATCCAGCTCCCCTATATGGAAAACTTCTTCAGTCCCTCAATTCTTCCTCAACTCCCATTACCAATCCATTGCCAAATCATATAATTTCTACCTCTAAAACATCTGTCAATAGGAATCTTCATCCCCTTGCATTCATTTATTACCTGGTATTTTCCCACTTTTAGAGAGGGCCAGGAACAAGTCAAGGGGAGATGGAACCTCATTAGGCCCAGGGCTAAAGGGACACTAGGTGTGCAGTAAGTAAGGCTCTCCCAAGGAAACGGAAGATGCAGAGCCTAAAGAAAAAGCTAAGATCCACATTTTGGAAAGAGGGTCTGGAAGTATCAAATCCAAGACTGCATTTGGCCATGAGAGGAGAATGGGGTATAGGGCAGTTGCTGAGTAATACTCAGTATTTAAAGCTCCCACTTATGGCAGGATATAATGGCCAGGTGAGATGGGATAGGAGGATATTGGAATTGTAATAATCTCCTAAATCAAGCCTCAATAACAGTACTTAAAATTTAAATTCTTTTATTAGTCTTTTTTTCCCCTAAACTGCCACACACAATTCTAAGCTGTAAGAGGACCAGGATCTTTCTATCTTGTTCATTGTCATATCTCCAGTGCCTCTCACAGAACTTCATATATGACAGGACACTATTAAATATTTGTTAAATAATTATACAGATGCTCGTGAATGCGGAAACTCTAATCTCATCACTCCAGTGCTTAGGATTCTTCAAGTAACTTCTCAAAGCCTTTAGGATGAAATAAATCTGGAATCCTCAGATTAGCACAAAAACAAAAAAGAGTCATCTGGTTTCTGCAGGTTATTTTCCCACCTAATAGTTTGCCATTTCCTTCCTCCTCTTCCTGCAAGGAGGGAGCATTCCAGTCACAGTAAACTGCTTACAGTTATTCACATGTGTCACATTCATTTATCTCTTTCCTCATAACCACAGTTCATCTAGCAATAATTGCTTCAGAAATCACCCTTTCCAGAAAACTTTCTCCAACTCCATGACTGGTTTTAGTTAGATGTCAAAATATTTCACATCATCATATTTTAATGTTTCAGTTTTATTTTCCATGTCTGTTCAAGATATATACTCCCTACAGATGGTAGAATTGCCAGCCAGCCCCCACATTAGAGCAACTAAGACAATTCCTTAAAATCTCTCTCTCTCTCTCTCTCTCTCTCTCTGTGTGTGTGTGTGTGTGTGTGTGTGTATGTATGTGTGTATGTTTGTTCTATTGGTTCTGTTTCTCTGGAGAGCCCTAACACAGGTTTTTCTATTTTAACTCTGTGTCTAGAACTTAGAATAATGAGTAAATGAAAAATGAAATCTGGTGTGGAATTGCCCTCCCTTAATACACGGGGACTCTGCAGTACAGAGCTGTTGAGCTATTCAGAAGGAAATACTTATGAGATTGGCTTAAACTAGGTACCCAAGCTTATCCCTCATTCCTCTGGTTACTTGATCACCTGAGACATAATAAAAAGTAATGAAGAATACGTACACTTTATAAACCTATTTATTCTGTTTGAGTGCCAGGGGAACCCTTTGCAAAGATTTCAACCAGCACCACAAACCCTGTGAATTGGGAGTAGTCATGTTGGAGCCTCTTCCTTCCTCAGAGATGTCAGTATCAGCTATTCTGCTAGAGCTAAAGGCTTGATGTCTTTATGCATACCGCCCCACCCTTTCTTGTGTAGGCTTTGATTTCTGAATGACTGATGAGTCACTGAGAAAGACCTCCATACCAGCTGCTTGGGTCTTTCCATCATTCAACATCTGGACCAAATAAAACCTCAGCATATGTCTTCAGTGAGGTAAGAATCAGTGACCTGTGAACAAACAGGTGACCAAAGTTCTGGCCAAGGACTGCCAGCCTCAGGCTCTCTTCCCCAGTGATTGCTGGACTCCTGGGTTTATACTTGAAAATGAGAGCTTATTCTTGATACGTGTGATGGAGTAAGAACTTGTAAATATGTACTAAAAAACTCTGACAATAAAGTTCTCACCAAAATGTTGCACATCACCAACTCCATCTTCCTTGGGCACGTCTCTCTGGGCATCATCCTCCTCCATCAAGATCTTCTGCTGAATCTCGAAGGAGAAACTGGAATCAGTGCCAGCCTGCACACAGCAAGAAAAGAGACGTATCATGATTGGAAATCTGAACTGACCTCTGAAAACTTAAGTTCAGCATAACCTCTGTGTTGAACAGATGTTTAACATCTGGGGAAACTGCTTCCGAAGTTGAAAACCAGACGTTCAGCCCACGTGGTGGCTCATGCCTGTAATCCCAGCACTTTGGGAGACTGAGGCGTGCAGATCACAAGGTCAAGAGATTGAGACCATCCTGGCCAACATGGTGAAACCCCGTTTCTACTAAAAATACAAAAATTAGCTGGGTGTGGTGGCATGCACCTGTAGTCCCAGCTATGCGGGAGGCCGAGGCAGGCGAATCACTTGTACCTGTGGGTACAGCCTCTGGGAGGCAGAGGTGCAGTGAGCCAAGATTGCACCACTGCACTCCAGCCTGGCAACAGAGTGAGACTCTGTCTCAAAAAAGAAAAACAGATGTCTTGGATCACCCTGTTATTCCACTGCTATCTACCCTTTAAAACAACAAAACTTCACCACTACCAGCACCACTAATAACAAAAGCACACTTTTATCTAGAACAAACAGATTCTGGCAAACAAGTGACAGACAATGCTTAGACCAAAAGAGGAACCGGTTTCTTAGCATAGTGATTTCTTCTTGGGCATGTTGCTGCTTATTTTCTATTTTTCATCCCATGCTTATTATTTACCAGCCATTCTGTTAGGTATTTTGTCTTTATTATTTCTTCTGATTTTTACAAATCCCATGTTATATGGAAAGAAACTAGTGTCCTTGTTCTCAAGAGCTTCCCAAAGAGTTCCTGACTTTAAGTCTGGCTTTCTGCAGCTGTCATATCTAGTATTCTCTGTAGACACAGGGGAGCCCCAGGAGATGATCTCATTCTATTGTCATGTAAGTGAGGGCTCCCATTTGTCATAAACCTAGTATGCCAAGTATTGTCCTGCTTGATTCTCACTACGTCTCTGAGACTAAGTGCCGTCATTTTTTATTTAACAAATGAGGAGCCAGAGACTGATGAAGAATAAGGGAGTTATCAAAGGTCACATTACCAGCGACGTACATTTTCTAATAAGGTAACAATCAATATCTCCTATTCAAATGCTAAAACATACCAGGTTGTGTTTATATTGCCCTGGGTGTATTAAAGAGAATGAACTTGAATGGTGGCAGAACTGGAGGCAGAAAGACAAGTTAGAGGTCTATATAATAATTCACGGAAGAGATGCTAAGAAACTAAAGGCATTTGTATAAGACAGTAAGATGCAGACTCTGTGATATATATGGGAAGTAAAATTCATCAGACCAACATGATTTATTGATTCTGAAAGGTATGTACAAGGGAGAGAGAATTTGATGTGGGAAAGTGATGGATGATAGGGTGCCATTATCTACAAATGGCAATACTGGAAGTGGAGCAGATGTGGGTGAGAAGAATTTAATTCTGGACATGTTGAATTGAAATATATCTGTAGGGCATCTAAGTGAAGGGCAGGGTAGAGAGTAAGACTAGAGATATATATCTGGAAGATGCAAATCATGACAAGTTTTGTTTTTCCGCAAAATGGGTGGGAGCAAGGCAAACTGTCTCCTAGGCTGAGGGAGATGTTAAAGATCTAGGAAAACAGATTAAGTGACAGAGCAATGTCCTGAGAGAAGAGAGAGAGGTTGAGGTCAAGAACCCAGCTGGAGTATTGGTCTTGACGGGAATAAGCTCTCTTTATCTCAAAAGAACGGGTAGTGAAAGCAGGTAAGAGTAGATGTCAATGTAGGTCAACAGCTATTGATGAGAAGGTTAAAATTAGAGGATTTTTACATATTGAGGGCCTCATTTTTGCCTGTGAAGAACATGGCAGAGTCTTCCATTAAAAGTCTACCAGCGTGAATATTATTGTAGGAAATAACTGCTGAAATATAAACTTCCATAAGTTATATTTAAAAGAGGTGTTAAAAACTTTTGTGCTATAAGCAATACCATCAAAAAGGTGAAATGGCAGCCCACAAAGCAGGAGAAAATGTTTGCAAATTATATATCTAATAAGGGACTCTCAGAGTATGTGTGAAACTCTTAAAATTCAAAATACTTGGCAAAGTGTGGTGGCTCACTCCTGTAATCCCAGCACTTTGGGAGGCCGAAGGAGGAGAATCTCTTGAGCCCAGGATTTCGAGACCAGCCTGGGAAGCAGCGAGAGATTCTGACTCTTCCAAAAATTTTTAAAAATTAGCCAGGCATGGTGCCATGTGTCTGTGTTTCCAGCTACTTGGAGGCTGAGACAGGAGGATATCTTGAGTCCCGGAGTTAGGTGCTTCAGTGAGCCGTCATCATGTTACTGTGCTCCAGCCTGGATAACAGAGCAAGACACTGTCTAATAAAAAATCAAAATACTCAAAGGACTTGAGTAGATATTGCTCCAAAGAAGTTATACAAGTGGCTAATAGATACTGAACATCTTCAACCATTTGGGAAATGCACATCAATACCACAATATGACACCATTTGATACCCACTAGGATGGCTATAATAAAAACGACAGATTGTAACAAGTATTGAGGAGAATGGAGAAATTGCAACACTCTTAGGGTGTTTGTGGAAATACAGAATGCCTCTTTGGATCACAATCTGCCAGATCCTCTAAAGGTTAACAGGGCTGCCATAAAGCCCAGAAATTCCACTGCTGCGTATATACCCCAGAGAACTGAAAACATACATTCTCACAAAAACTTGGTTGCAAATGTTCATGGTGTCATCATTTGTAATAGCAAAAAAATGGAAACAACTCGGATATCTTTCAAAAGGGAAGTGGATAAAGTGTGATATATCTATACAATGGAATATTATTCAGCAATACAAATGAATGAAGTACTGAGACAATGCTTCAACATGAATGAACTTTGAAAACATGCTACATGAAAGAAGCTAGTCACAAGAAATCACATATTACATGATTACATTTATATAAACTATCCAGAATAGGCAAATCTACAGAGACAGAAAATAGATTTGTGGTTATCCAGAAGTGAATGTGGGGAAAAGATGAAAGAGGAATAGGGAGTGACCGCTAATGGGTCTGGATTTTCTTTTGAGAGTGAGAAAAATATTCTAAAGTTAGATTGTGAATGACTCTTTGAATGTATTAATAACCATTGAATTGTAAACTTTAGGTGAATTATATAGTGTATAAATTACATCTCAATACAAGCTATTTTTTTAAAGCTTCACGGAAGATTTTTAGGGCAGTGAAAATACTCTAAGATACTGTAATAGTGAATACATATTATTATATATTTGTCTAAACCCATAGAATGTACAATACCAAGAGTGAATCCTAATGTAAATTATGGTCTTTGCATGATGGCGATGAATCAATGTAGGTTCATCAGTTCACCAGTTGTAACACACATACCACCCTAGTGGGGATGTTAATAAAGGGAGAGGCCATGTTTGTGTGAGGATGGGAGCATATGAGAAATCTCTGTACCTTCCTCTCAGTTTTACTATGAACCAAAAAATAGTCTTTAAATAAAAATACAGTCTTAAAAATTTTGCTGTGACCAAAAAAAAAAAAAAAAAAAAAAAAAAAAAAAAAAAAAAAAAAAAAAAAAAAAAAAAAAAAAAAAAAATTTTAGAAAAAAAAAAAAAAAAAAAAAAAAAAAGTCTTTAAAAAAAAAAAGCAGAAGCTTAAAGTCTAAGGAAAAGATTGTTTATGGAGGCAAGAAGGGAACACTGCTAAAGACCAGATAATAATAACGGCCATTATATTTGAGGGCTTATAAGCCAGGCACTGTGCTACGTGTTTTACCTACATTATCTCCTTTAACCTTCACCATAACCCCATATATATATTTGGTACTTTTCCCTCAATTTACAGACAATACAATTAAAGCTCAGAAAAACAAAGAACTTGTCAAAAGTCAGCAGTGAGAAAGAAAGATAAAATGCAGATCTACATCTGTTTGAGGCTGTTCCTTAATACATGTGCTGTGCTGTCTCCCTCAGGCATTGCCCTGCTCTCTAACTATAACTTTCTAGGTTCCACAGAAATGCCAACATCTTTAGGCCAGCCTCTTTTTCCAGGGCATTCCTACAATGTTCTAGGTCTGTCAGTCTTAGAGTGGTAGATAGCATTTCCACCTCTGCAGTCTTAATGAAGAGTTGCAGAATAAGCACATTTATAATAAAACTGTTGTGGAATAAATGTATTGATAAATTATGATTCTCCTTAACTCCTCCACACGCAGGAGTCCTAGACGCCCAGCTGACGCCCTGTACAGAGTGATTTCCTGATGTTCAGAGCACGTAGAGCTAGAGTAACTCAGAGCCCAACCCAAAGAAAATGTATCTCTTTATTCTATTTGAAGGGCCTATGAATGGGAATAAAAGAACAAACATTGATCTCAATCGTTAGACAACGCCCATACCCATTCACTGTCAAGGTGGTTCTTGAGTTCTACAGCCTTCCAGCTTTCCTCATGTAATAACTGCAGATATACCTAAATTAGTTCCTGGCATGTAGGAGGGCTTCAAGAAGTTTTTTCTTCCTTTTTCATTCCTTTGCAGTTCCCTGCTCCTCCTACTCCTACTTGATAACCATGAAAAGCTCACTGTTTCACTTCAAACCTCTGCTGGGCGCAGCGACTCACACCTGTAATCCCAGCACTTTGGGAGACTGAGGCATGTGGATCACCTGAGGTCAGGAGTTTGAGACCAGCCTGGCCAACTTGGCAAAACCCCATCTCTACTAAAAATATGAAAATTAGCCGGGCGTGGCGGTGGGCACCTGTAGTCCCAGCTACTCGGGAGGCTGAAGCAGGAGAATCGCTTTAACCTGGGAGGCAGAGGCTACAATGAGCCAAGATCACACCATTGCACTCCAGCCTGGGCAAAAGAGTGAGACTCCATCTCAAAAATAAATAAAATAAAATAATTAAATAAAATTATAAACTCAAACCTCTAGTCTGGAATGGAGTAAATATAAAGGAAGAGACAAAAGACAAACCTAGCTCCCCAGATCAGCTGCCTAAACTCCTCTGTGGCCTGGTAATTATGACAAAATGGTATTGGAGACTAACTGCCTCCTGATGAAACTATGACACCTGTCCACATATGTCTTAATGCCACATTATTAGAATGTAAAAAGCAGTAGAAGAAGAATAGTGCTTTCTAATAAAGTGCAATATTCCAATGTTTACGTGAGCTTACATTGTGTTAGACATTGTGCTAAAGTCTGTACAGACATCTTGTCATTTTATTCTCACACAATCTTTTGAGGTAGGTTCTTCTAACTGATAGGCAAGAAAATTGAGGGCAGAAGAAGAGGAATAACTTCTCTAAGGTCACCTAGTCTGTAAGTGAGGGGTCAGCAATCTCCTCTTCATCTGTGTGGCCCTAAGTCAGCTCTCTCCATTTCTGCATTAGATTGTCTCCTTATCCCTTCTGTTATTACCAAGCTCCCTTTCATGGAAACTGTTCTCCTAAAAGTGGTATGGTGGAAAATGATTCTAATGTGTAAATAAGATTATAAGCAATTATCCAATATCAATGGAAAAACGCTAGAGTAAATATTAGAACACAGAGTCTAATACCGCGTTAAGAAAATATACCATGACCAAGTAGGATTTGTTTCTGGAATGCAAGGATGATTCAATATGAGGAAATCTATTAATATAAATACCATATTAGTAGACGTAAGAAGAATAATCATAAATTATCCCCAGTTAGGGAAAAAGCTTTCTAAAATTCTTTAAATTTTATTTTATTAAACAAATTTTTTTGGAGACAGGGTCTCACTGTTGCCCGGGCTGGAGTGGTGCAATCAACACTTACTGCAGCCTCAACCTCCTGGGCTCAAGTGATTCTTCTGCCTCAGCCTTCTAAGCAGCTAGGACTACAGGCGTGTATCACTGTATCTGGCCAATATTTTTATTTTTGTTTTTTAGAAATGTTGCCCAGGTTGGTCCTATAGTCCTAGTCTCAAGCTATTCTCCTGCCTCAGCCTCCCAAAGTGCTGGGATTACAGGCATGAGCCACCACACTGGGCCTCCCCACCCCCCAAAAAAAGGCTTTTAACAAAACTCAATTCCTATTCCTAATAAAAACATGAAGAAAATAGAAAGGGATGCATATTTTCTTTACTTGATCTCAGCCATAGGGCCAAGAAATGATGATGCATATTTTCCTATACCTTGATCCTAAAGCCACTGTTATGTTTAGTCAGAAAATACTAGAGGTATTTCCACTAAGATTAGAAAAAGGTAAGGATGTTTACTCTCTGCATCTATTGAACGTTGTTTTTAACCAACACAATTAAAAAAGAAAAAAACTCATAGAAAAGGGAAAAGAAGAAATAAAACTATTTACAGATGATATAGTTTACCCAGAGAACCTGAGAAAATCAATGATAAACTCACAGACCACAAAATAATCTTTTAAAAATGCTAAAGATAATGTTAATTTTAAAATAACTTCAAGTGTCGGAAAAGCTGTAACGATAGCACAAAGAACATTTTTTTTTCTGGAACTACTTGAGAGTAAATTGTGAACAGACAGCCATCACTCTTGAATAATGTGCAACCCTTCAAAGAAGGGCATTTTTCAGATAACCAATACACAAGAATCAAAATCAGGAAATTGTCATTGACACTACCATAAAATTCACAAACTCCATTACTGGGATAATTACTAGAATTATCCCAGTAATATTTAGAGGATCTAATCTAAGAACATGTGTTATATTTAGTTTTTCTGACTCTTTAGTTGTTTTTTTCTTTCTTTCAGTCTGGACGAGTTCAGTGTGGGTGGCCTCTCACAGGCTAATTTATCCTCAGAACAAGGGGTAATGGAACAGACAAACAGAGTGACCACAATCAAAACCCATCCTGCCAGACATATAAAACGAATAATTGCTTGAGTATGTAGAGAAATCTGGAAGTGATGCCATACTTTTATCTTATTTTTACTCAAAAAGTTTTGAAGCACACTATAAAATAGGAATATGTTAAATGATGAATATTCATTCTGCTGAATTCTTCCTAGACAGAATGTTCACAAGAAAAAAAAAAAATTGTCTTATTTCCAAAATGGCTCTCCTAAATTAGATTTAGCAGTATATCTAGTCTTAGATCAGTATATGCTCAGCTCTAACTGGTCTTCAAGAAAATCTCAGAGTCTATTCTTAGATTAAATTTTAAAGAGATACACTGAGAACACAACTATCCTCATTTTGTTAGTTATTACTTCTAAGCAAGTTTTAAAAGATACTCTAATCTGACTCTGCCTCAAAATTCTGTCCAGATTATCATGAATTCTTTGGGGCTGTAGTTCAAATTTCTTTATATGTAAAGCCTACAACTATTTTTTCCTAGTTATATTTTTATGGTAATCAAATCACTAGCTTTCATCCATATTGACTGTCTGAAGGTTTCTGAAAGTATAATAGGTATATAAGTAACTTCCATACTATGCTTATTTGATGAATTTCTGAAAAATCAACACAGATAGATTACTGGATTTGCTATCATTCTTGTGGAGCTGCTTTTCTGAGAACAGATTGGAAAGGGAAAGAGAGGGAATTGTGGGTAGGGTCAAATTCCTCTTCTAGGTTGCCAGAGGCAAAAGCATACTGAGGAACTTTTTAAACATACAGATTCCTGGCTAGGAGCGGTAGCATGTGCCTGTAGTCCCAGCTGCTCAGGAGGTAAAGGTGGGAAGATCACTTGTGCCCGTGAGTTTGAGACCAGCCTGGGCAACATAGTTAGACCCTGTCTCTAAAACAAACATGCAAACAAACAAATAAATAAAAATAAAAATACAGGTGCCTTAACCTCACTCCAGACTTTCTGAATCAGAATCTGTATGCGTAGGCTCAGTAATATGTGTTTTTTTGTTGTTGCTATTATTTTTGAAACAGAGTCTCCCTTTGTCATTCAGGCTGGAGTGCAGTGGGACGATCTCAGCTTACTGCAAGCTCCACCTCCTGGGTTCAAGAGATTCTTGTGCCACAACTTCCTGAGTAGTTGAGATTACAGGAGTGCATCATCACGCGGGCTAATTTTTGTATTTGTAGGAGAGACGAGATTTTGCCATGTTAACCAGGCTGGTCTTGAACTCTTGGCTTCAAGTGTTGTGACTGCCTTGGCCTTCTGAAGTCCTGAAATTACAGGTGTGAGCTACTGCGCCTGGCCAGGTTCAATAATAAGTGTTTTTTTTTTTTTTTTGGGACGGAGTTTCACTCTTGTTACCCAGGCTGGGGTGCAATGGCGCGATCTCGGCTCACTGCAACGTCCGCCTCCTGGGTTCAGGCAATTCAATAATAAGTGTTTTTAAGAAGATTCCCAGGACAGTCTTCTGCAGTAAGCTTAACACATACTTTGACTAGCTTTGAGAAATTGTGTTCTACAGAATGTCAGTTTAACAGAATGATCCCATAAAAAACTAAGAGGAGTTTTGGAAATGATGCACTCTATAGCCCCTCCTTAGCAAGCCATGGGACATATTAGTATATGCATTTAGTATAGGCTCTAAGGAAATACCTACTTAATTTTGTTTCATCCAGCATTTCTCAAATTTATTTGTGTATACCACACACTTTTGTTGACTCAACACATATGCACCCCAAAGAGCATGACTTTAAGAGAGGTTGATATAGAACATAATCCTCTCCATGCCACTCCTTTATTAACAGATCAGCAACTGTTTGATGTTAGTCAGCTCAGCAACGAATGTAACTTCAAACTTTCATAAGGAATATTGTACAGGTTGCATAAGATCTTCGTGCCTAGTATTATTCTCCAGCTCTTCCTCTGTTCATTCCTAAACTTTAGATATTTTTAAAAAACTGTTAACAGTTACGATGACTGATGTGCACTGATTTCTTACTCTGTACAGGCTGTTTTCTAAGCACTTTGCAGGCATTATATCACTTAATACACAGCCCTCTGAGGTAGTTTCATTACTATAACAATGTTATAACAGAATACTGAGGTACAGAGATATTAAACAACTAGACCTAAGAAAACTCATAGTAAGTGGTGAAGCAGGTATAGACATTAAATCCAGGCTGTCAGGTTCAAAGCCAGTAGTATTAACTACTTCATTATTCCACCTGGATAATGTAGATTGATATGGTTTGGCTCTGTGTCCCACCTAAATCTCATCTTAAATTGTCATCCCCACATGTCAAGGGGGGCACCTGGTGGAAGGTGATTGTATCATGGGAGTGGTTTCTCCCACGCTGTTCTCCTGATAGTGAATTTCCACAAGGTCTGGTGGTTTAAAAGTGTTTGGCAGTCCTCCTCACCTCCTATGGCCATGTAAGAAATGCCTTGCTTCCCCTTCACTTTCTGCCATGATTGTAAGATTCCTGAAGCCTCCTCAGCCATATGGAACTGTGAGTCAATTAAATCTTTTTCCTTTATAAATTGCCCGGTCTCCAGTTGTTCTTTATAGTGTGTGAAAATGGACTAATACAAGATTCTTTGGCAATCTCATTCAAAGCCAAAGCTTCCCTGTCCATGGCTTCCTAAACCCTGTTCCTAACACTTGCTGTCTCTTCTTAGCTAAGATCAGCATCCCTAACTGCTTGTTAGACATCAGTGAGGAGGTATAACTGGGTGCTCAAACTTAACATATCTCTGTAGAATCTCATCTTCCCTTTCCAATCTTACCCTTCCTTTTGTTTTCTCTCTTTCCAGCATTCATGAGTTTCTTCATCTGACAACTGTGAGCACTTACCATACATTTGGCACTGTGCTCTATTGGGAACTTAAAGGTGAATAGGACTTCTTATTCCTGACTTCTGTTTGCCTCGTAACTTCAGTGAACACATGCTTTGTCATGGCCACTTTCTTCTCTTTCTGCGTTTTGTCCTTCCAGATTAGCCTCCATCAGCTGTTTTATTCTCTAAGTTGTTCTTAAGTCATATCACTCGAAAAAGAATTTGGTTGTTGGATTGTCTTTCTCTGAAAGGTCACTGGCATGTCTGTAGGTGCAGTGGCAGATTGTATTCCAAAAATGGCCCCAGTGACTCACATGCTCCTCCTACTCTGTGACGCTGGCAGCCCTCCATCATGAGGTGGGGTCTCCATTTCTCCCCTTGGATCTGGATGGGCCTATCAATACTAGTGGAAGTGATGTTGCGCTATGTGCTCTTCAAGGCTAAGCTCTAAAAGGCAAACAGCTTCTTCCTTGCCCTTCAGTGAAGCTTGCCCTTGGAACCTAGACCCTGAGTCATGAGGAAGAAGAAAGACTATATGGGGTCACTATATAAGGTGTTCTTGGTGACAGCCCCTGCTGATGACCCAGCTGGCAGCCAGCACCAACCTCCAGACAAGTGAGTAAGATTTCAGGTGATTCCCAGTCCTAGCCTTTGCGTGTCCTCAGCTGATGCTGAGTGAAGTAGAGACAAGATGTTCTCTCTGAGCCTTACCTAAATTGCAGAGTTGGAGCAGCATAAATACTGTCATTGCTTTAAGCCACTGAATTTTGGGGTGTCTGTTACACTGCAGTGGACGATGAGAACCAGTGCCTACCTCTGCACCAGCTATTCACAGGGGCAGAGTCATAAAGTATAGCTACCTAGAAGGAGCTGCTGCTGGGGAAGCAGGCACCATTATTAAATGTCAGTTGTGTGCCATCCTTTTCACATTTTTAATCCTCTGTAGCACTTAATAAAGTAGTTTGTGTGTAGTATATATCGAATAAATATTTGCTAAATTGAGTTGAAATATGGCGTGATAGTTAAGTACGTGACCTTAGCAGTCAGATAAACCGTACAAACCACAGCTCTAAATGCTACAGCTGTGTGATAGGAAGCAGGTGTCTTCCCCAATCCATCAGTGTCTATGTTTTTATGGTAATAAAACTATAACACTCTGAAATTGATGTAAGAATTAAATGTTTAAGGCATGTGCAAGTGCCTAAGAATGTGAGACTCATGCTAAATCTCTCTCTCTCATTCTCTCTTAAATTTTAGGACAAAATGAAAAGGATTGTAGCCTGATTGTGAGGGATCTTGAATGCATAGTTAAGGTTCATTTTTTAGGCATTAGGGACTCACGGAAAATTACAGAGGTGTGATATGCGTAAGGCAGAGTTTGAGATTACTATGGCAATAATGTGTAGAAAGGATATATAAAAACCAGTGCCGAAGCTAAAGTCAGTGTCTAAGAATGTTAGGATTTAAAAAAGACTTAAAAATATAGCCAGGGGGATATCAGGTCAGCAGCAAATGGCAAGATAATATCACAAGGGAAATTTCCATAGATTTTGATTGACTCGGTTTGAGTCTACCTTGGAAAAAGTTAAAATAAGAAAAGCAAAGTCCAAAATTGGTCTCAGTAATTTGGTGGCATTTATTAAAAATTGTTCATATAGGATGCCCTATGATTCAACAATTTCACTTCTAAAAGTCTATCTGAAGGGCCGGGCGCGGTGGCTCAAGCCTGTAATCCCAGCACTTTGGGAGGCCGAGGCGGGTGGATCACGAGGTCAAGAGATCGAGACCATCCTGGTCAACATGGTGAAACCCCGTCTCTA